>NC_034610.1:39970071-39977655 GCF_900095145.1 Mus pahari | reverse complement strand
CACTTGTGTGTGTGTGTGTGTGTGTGTGTGTGTGTGCGCGTGCACACACACACACACACACACATGCGAAGGCAGAAAGAGAGAGAGAGAGAGAGAGAGAGAGAGAGAGAGAGAGAGAATGTTTTATAAGTAACACTTTCAGTATGGCCAATGAGCTGAGGCAGGAAATAGGAGGTGGGACACTGGCAGGAAAAGAGAGGATTCTGGGAAATTGTGAGAAATGCAGGAGATTCACTTGGTAACACTGAAAGATTGATGCAAGCCAGGAGGTAGTTGAACTCCGGATAGAATAAAGAGGAGATTTGTCCCAGACTTGGACCCATGAACGGAGGAGAGGTGGAATACACAGAATAATTGGAATTGCTTAAATATGTTAACAGTCAGGGAATGAGCCAAAGCTTGTGGCCTAGACATTTATTAATAAATAATTAGTCTCAGCTTAATCCCCTGTGGAAGCAGGGAATGGGATGGGAAAAGATTTATTATCTATCTCTCTGTCTGTCTGTCTGTCTGTCTGTCTGTCTGTCTGTCTATATTTTTAGTGTGTGTGTGTGTTTGCATGTGCGTGTTTGTGTGTGTTTGTGTGTGATGATCAATGATCTCAGACAGTATATATAATAGCAAAATGATGAAGCAACTGATACACTTTTCAGTTCACAAACAGATAAATAAAATGTAACAACTTCATAGGATTAAATAATAATGCAATACACACTCAGCTGTAATATTGCTGTAATATTTCATAAGTTGAATTACCCAAGGTTAACCATGTTCTTAAAAGTGAAATAAAAAAAAATCATGTAATAAAGAACTGATGTATTTTAAATTGTAAAGTATTATCAGTAACACTTTAATCTTACAGCATTTTTCTCTGCTCTATAGAGGACATCAATCACTTCTGATTCCACTTGGTGAGTTTGTAGCCATCATGGTTATTGTATTCTCTGTTTAGGTGGTGCAGTGCTTGTATTCATGTAGAAATGAAGAATACTTTCTGGCTATATCATGGACCCAAAACAATTTACCTCCTTTATTTGACACATAGGCTTTATTATTACAAATCATCATAAGAAGGAAAAAGCTCAGTATAATACGATAATCTGGGAGACAGCACTCATTAACTTTCTTATAGTGTATTTTTTGTAGTTTTTCCATTTTATCAATAGTTATTGTTTTTAATACCTTTATATACCCAGTTTAAAGATCATATTTTATGGTAAATATTCACTTACATAGAAAACTAGAATATGCATATTGTTCAGTAAAACCTGCTAGTTATGTTAATAACAAGCCATCTTGGTATCTGTCCCCCATAGACTAGAGTGTAGGATTCACCCATGCTTCAAAATATATGCACTGTAAAAACAACTTGCAAACAGGAGAGAAGCCATTCACCAGAATGCGTGTCATATGATTCTATTTATGTGGTATATCTATAACAGAAAAATATTTAGAGATAATAATCTATATTAGCTCTTGCTTACATTTAGGAGACTTGTGAATGCTTGCTATGGAAGAGTTTAGTACTGACTTGGATGATAATTGAAACTAAATTATTTAATAGGTTAATTGAATACAATGTGAAATGGTGTGCAACATTACTCAATACAGATATAAAAATTATTAATTTACTGGCAATTATTAATATGTATGCAACTACAGTTTCACATTCATTTGCCATGAATCTTTGTTTAGTTTAAATTCTACTATATGTGCTCACATGCACCAATTTTGTTCAAATTACTACTCTCTATGAATTAATTGCTTCTTCAATTAACAGTATTAATAATGCACAATTAGGAAGCAGCAGCATTTATAGCATATATATAATTTTACATCTATCACATTTACAATTTTATAAATCTTAGAATGCTACTCATCTTCTATGAGAATCATTTTATATCTTGAATTGACCAAAAATATGTTTGCATCTTACTGAGTTTATTTTGATTAAAAAGGATCAGACCACATGAAGATGATGCTATATTTTATAAGCTCTCCTTTTTCATAGCAACAGGATACATATTTTTCATTTGCTATTAGTGAGAAGTTATAAATCAATTAAATATGAACCACAACAGGACTTACTTCTTTTTGCTTATGCAATATGGCAATAAATAAGTTGGTTTAATTCTAACTTCTTATTAATTTTTGACACTGTGAAAATAATAATAGCGAGTAAATTTACTGTTTCTTAGGAACAAACAGAAAACCTAAATATGATTAACAGTAAAAACAAAACTTTAAGAACCATTGTTCCATTTTTTTATGAGCTAGTCATAAGCACATCATGAACATTATCTTTTAGATATTAGACTGGTTTGTCTCTGTAGTTTTGTGATGAAAATATTTACTCTTTGCTAAGGATTAAATGTAGTTTTATTGTTTTCATATGTAAAACAAACATGTTTATTTGCTATCTTCTTTAAAATTTTTGTAAAATATTGGTCATTTGTAGGCACTGATCATAGAATTAGTATGAAAGAAAGAACAAATCAATCACTTTCCGATCCTAATTTGACCTTTCTTAGTGACTAAGCATATGCCTGTAGTTCTTTAAATGATTATCTTTTATTTTACAGCCTATCATTTTGATCTTACAACTGGTAATTTATTTGTTGAGGAGGACTTATTCTCTTAAAATGTAGAGAGAAGAACTTTAAGATTCCCCCCAAACCGACATAGCCAAACCTTCTACACTGCACACCTTTGCTTGGCTAGCAATAGGTTTTTTTTAACATTTCTACCTAGAAGATGAACCTGCACTGTGGGAAGGCCATTGTGCTTTAATGAATCTATTTGTGTTCTAGTTTCAGTTGCTTCTCCTCCTCTCCATAAACATTAATTGATGGTAATTCCACCCTTGAAGTCCTAGCAAATGGCAGAATTGTTTATCCTGTAATATTAATGGGGCACATCAAAACTATGACACATAACTCAGACTCTTTATTTCAGCAATTTTCTATCCTATTTACTTTAACTGGCACCCCTAGAGCTCGAATGCCTTATTGGCTTACTTTCAATATGCTATTGTTACTTATGAGTTAAGCAGGTAGGCTGATTGCATTAATAAAAATTGATAAGTAGGCAGGTTATCCTTCCTAATTTATTTCCATGGCAACAGACAAGCAGCGGTGCTTTGTTTCTCAGGAACAGAATGTTAATAATCAAATGTGCCTTACCCAAATGAATATATAACACAGCTTACTAATATAAATGTCTCGATATTGTATATATTAGTGACGGAAAATAGGCATTAGTTTTACATCTAAGTCACGGGGCAGATATGCTCAGGAGAATGAAAAAAAATGAGAGCATTCTTCTGAAATATCAAAATTGGTCATTAAAGTAATGTATTTTAAAAAGTATAGACAGTGAACAATTTAATTTCTCTGACATGCATACTGTTTGTTTGGGGAGTCGCTTATATCACAGAAAAATGTGGTATTACATAGTTATTTTGACACCTCAGGAAAAAATGGGTCCTGCACAAGAGTTCAATTAAGTAATAATCCCTGGGAAGATGGTCATTACTAGCAGTTAATGATTGGTTTGTTAGTTAATGGCCCAAGGCAAAGCTGAGGGCGGTTAAGACTCTAACAAACGATTTGTGAATTGTAGCAGAGAGGGATTTTAAAGGGTTTTCCCCCTGGTTATAAACCAACTTTAATGGTTTATGATAGCAGTAATGTGCTTTTTAAGACTTATTATAGCACCACATAGTCTGAACCAACTGATACTCACAGTACGCTAACTATTGATTTTCCACTGATGCTTCTTAATATTGTAAATTTGCAGGTGAAATTTTATAAAGAATGAATACGCTTATATTGTTCATTTGTTCCAGGGAGACGCTATGTTAACCAAGTTATAAAGACCATAACTCTTCCGGTGGTATTACAGACATTGCTTAAATTCCTATTTGTGATAATTGTATATTTCCATATGTTTGCCTGCACGTTTTAAGTTTATCTTGAAATGAGGTTGTCTACACAGCTTTTGCTTGAGGGCCTAAAATTACAGAGAGACTTCACTTTGGAATTTTTGCATATCCCACAGTTCCCACAGGAGTAAAATGTCAGTGGCTCTTTTGGTCTGAATACATGTGCTCTTGTGTTCACGAGCAATTTAACAGAATAAATGTGCTATATACAGGGTTTCTTTACCTAACATCAGCGATGTCTTATCACTTCTCTTTTTTTAATCTGCAGGAAATTAGACTTCATTAGTTTGGGTACTTGCCTCACAAAACTGCCTGTAATGAAACCATAATAGCTTCTTGGATATAAGGCAGCTTCATCTACCATCAGAAATGGGATTTTCTACTCTGTTTCAGTTAAGTGAGGGAACATATCTATGACAATCACTACTGGTCAATTGGTGGGATGAATAATTTTGGCCATAGCTAAAATTCTGAAAGAAATTTATTAATTAACTTCTTAAGAAATGAGTTTTGTGATTAAAGAGAAAACCATTTTGTAGCTATTGGAACTGACTTATCATATAAGTCATAGGGAAGAGAAATTCATCTATTCATATCTACCTGAACTAGGCATAAATTAACAATTAAATCTTTCGATAAACAAGCTCAGACCGTCTTTTAAAATTTTCTACTACCTTTACATTGGTAAATTAATGTATAGAAATTATATCACATGGGAGAATCAGTTTTTTTCTAAATACAGAAGAACAAAATTCCCCTTTCTCTCATCTTCTGAATGTTTACACATATATAAATACACTCATATGTGTGTATACATGTCTTATTGAGAGACTAATATATGATGACACAAATTTGCTCCTGAGTTAAATGAGAGGCACATATATCACTGTTCTCTGCGCTGTGGTATATATGTATTCCTGGCAAATACATTGTTCAGAACAATTGAATGATATCATTATTTTTGATATGTCAAAATAACTGTATAATACCACATATTTCTTGGATATAAGCACCTTCCCAAATAAGCAATATGAGCATATTTTCATAGTGTATAAAGAAAACCAGAAAAGCTAAAAACAATTAACTTGAAGATCTAACCAAAATCAGTTTTTAAGTGCATAGTAGTTTGAAATTAAGGTTTTAAGATTTGCAACTATTATTACTACTATGAAAAAACACTTACCATTCTGAAATGTGATATTAAAGCTTTATACCCCTAAGACTAAACCTAATCTAAACACTGAGAGAATCCTTATTTGCCTCATAATACATTTTAGTATCAATATCAAGAGAAGATAATCTAAAGCTCAATAAAATTGTTTCTTAGTTAATGGTAGCATTGGCAGTAATTTATACACTTTATAATTCTGTACTGGATTTTTAAGGCTTCATGAATTTATACCATATTTTCTAATCATTACCTTTAGCTTATACTATTTATTAATCATTGCTACTTTTGTCTCTTACTAATGTCTCTTTGTTTTCAGAAGAGACAAAATACTTTAGATAAAGAATTGATGATACGTAAATAATGGCTATTAGCACAATAAAGAAACGCTGACAGCAGAATTTCTTCTCTCTCTTTCCAAGTTAATTGGGAATGCAATGCAGTGTGTACATTATGTTGCTCCAATTAATTCAAATCATTCCTAATTGGGATCTCTTAAATAACTCCCTCCTGGGTCTACAGGGGAAATTGAATCAAGCATTAAATCAGGAAGTCAGCTCTATCTTTAAATATATTGTTATTCATAATCAAATATGCTGATGGTGATAGTACTAAGGACAACTTTCCTCTTGTTCTTTGTGATTAAGGTGATCTTAGTTGAAATTATGGCTTAATAATAGTTGCAAAAGAGCTTAAAATTCATATGACTATCTATTACTGTGTTCAAATGGAGTTAAGATTACTTGGAGTACTTATGATAGATAGTTGGGTGTTGAAATTTAAACTTGGAAAAGCAGAAACTGTTTAACTATGTTAGTAAAATAGGATCTATTACTGTAAGTAATGATATAGAGATGTGATGAGATGTGATGAGAGTATGCTATCCCCAGGAACATGGATAATTGGGAAGAGGTTTAGTATCCAAAAAGTAATAATTATGGAGAGCATGCCTTCCTGACACATATGGGATAGAGCCAGTAGAGGTGAGCTGCACTCTGCTCCTATCCCCAGCTCCACTGACTTTCCTCCATAGGGGAACTTTTGGGTCCCAGGAACCTCCAGGCTTGTCTGGCCCTAGGAACATACATATTAGATCCCATCCCAATTATTCCTTGCCAGCCAGGTCCACCTGGGACACAGTTAGCAGAGGATGGATGTCCTCTGCCTGTGCCCACAAATCCACTGTCATCTTGCTGGACCCAAGGACCATCCAGATAAGACCCATCTGTGCCAATACCCTTCAGACAGGATCCATCTGGGCACAGCCAACAGACATGAGGAACACGCTATTCCTTGAACATCCTTGACAGTCCTAAGCTTCTGCTCTCTCCACTAGGAGTCCTGTTGTTACCAGGAAGATTCAGCCAGCACCAGGGACAATCAGATGGCTAAAGGATATCATAAAACCACAAACAACAAGAGCTGGGGCTCTATGGCAACTATTCTACCACAGTAATCCCTGGAAATTCTAACCCAGCCAAAGCACAAGAAGATCATCTCAAATCCAATCTTTAAAAGATTATAGAGGCCTTTAAGGACGAAATGAATGAATTACTTGAAATATAGGAAAATACAATCAAACATGTGAAGGAATGAATAAAACTGTTCAAAACTTAAAAATAGAAATTAAAGAAGAAATAACAAACAAGCAAACCAAACCCAAACCCAAAACAAAACAAGAAGAACAACATGAACAACCAAACCACACTCATGAGGATGGAAAACCCAGGGAAGAGAACAGGAACTAAAGATGTGAGCGTCACCAACAAAATACATGAGGCAGGAGAATGAATGCCAGATGTAGAAGATATGATTGATGAAATCAATATGTAAATCAAAGAAAATGTAAAATCTAAAACGTGTTTCTGACACAAAATATTCAAGAAATCTGGGACACTATGAAAATACAAAACCTGAGAGTAATAAGTATAGCAACAGAAGACTCCAGCTCCAAGGCTCAGAAAATATTTTTAGAGAAAATCAGAGAAGAAAACTTTCCCAACCTAAATAGATGCCTGTAAATATACAAAAACTTACAGAACAACAAATAGATAGAAGAATAAAATCCTCCAGATACATAATAATCAAAAGACTTACTCTATGTAACAAACTAAGAACATTAGAAGCTTCAAGGACAAACACAATGTAACATGTAAATGCAGACCTATGAGAATTACAACCAACTTTTCAACAGTGATTCTAAAAGGCAGAAGGTCCTTTTCAGATATTTTGCAAACCCTGAGAGACAGACTTATGCCTAGACTTCTATGCCCACCAAAATTTTGATCGCCATAGATAAAGAAAGCAAGGTGTTTCATGTGAAACCCAAATGTAAATGTTATCTATCTACAAACACAGACCTTTAGAAGAAGCTAGAAGTAGAAATCTAACTCAAAGAGGCTAACTACACCAAAGAAAACATAAGAAATACACACACACACACACACACACACACACACACACACACACACAC
>NC_034610.1:39947583-39970049 GCF_900095145.1 Mus pahari | reverse complement strand
ACACACACACACACACACACACACACACACACACACACACACACACATACACACACACACACACAAACACACACACACACACACCAGCAAAACCACAAGAAGGGAAACACACCCGCACAAACACAAACACACCAGTACACACAAACAGACTAAATTCAATTATACAACAAAAAGACACAGGATAATAAATGGATGCAGGAACAAGATTCATCATTCTGCTGTATACATAAAGCACACCCAAGCAAAAAATAATATAGACATTGCCTCTGAGTAAAAGATTAAAAAACTTCTCCAAGCAAATGAACACAAGAAGCAAGCTGGTGTAGCTATTCCAATTTCTAATGAAATAGACTTATTAACTAAAATTAATCAACAGAGACTGCTAGGACACTTTATACTCTTCAAAGGAAAAACACACCAAGATGACATCTCAATTTGGGACATCTATGCCACAAATGCAAGGGAACCCACATTCGTAAAAGAAACATTACTTAAGCTTCAATCACATATCTAATACCATAGAGTAATAATGGGAGATTTCACCACCCCACTCTCAGCAATGAACGTATAATTGAGATGGAAACTAAACAGAGAAGTAATGAATCTAACATTATGAAAAAGATAGACCTAACCAATACCTACAGAACATTTCACCGAAACACAAAAGCATATAGCTTCTATTCAGTACCTCATAGGACCTTCTTCAAAATTGACTTAAACAAGCCTTAACAAATATAATAAAATTGCAATAACCTCTTATATTTTATCATACCACCATGGATTAAAACTAGATGTTAATAACAACAGAAACAACATAAAGCCAGCCGTCTCATTGAAACTGAAAAACTCTCTACTATGATCAGAAAGAAATAAAGAAAAAAATAGAGGACTTTATGGAATTCAATAGACATGAAAGCACAACACAGAAAAAGCCATGAGAGCAATGCTAAGAAGAAAGTCTGTAGCATCATGAAGAAATTGGAGATACCTATACTAGAATCTTAAAATCACACCTAAAAGCTCGAGAACAAAAATAAGAAAGCACACCCAAGAGGAGTAGGTGATCCAAATTGATCAAACTTAGAGCTGGAATCAATAAATTAGAAATAAAGAACAATACAAAGAATCAATAAAATCAAGAGCTTGTTTTTGAGAAAACATGATATACAAACCCTGACTCAAACTAACAGGAAGAGAGAGAGCATGCAAATGAACAAAATAAGAAAAGAGAAAGGAAACATAACAACAGACACTGAAGAAATCCCAAGAAACATTGGGCATTACTTCAAAATCTTATCCACCACAAAATTTAAAAAATCTAAGCAAAATGGAAAATTTTCTTGATAGATTCTACTTACCAAAGTAAAATCAAGATTAGGTAAATAATTAAATGGCTTTACAACCATTAAAGAAATTGGAAGCAGTCATTAAATGTTTCCTTCCTACTCTACCACCCCCCAAAAAACCCAGGGCCAGATTATTTTAGTAGGGAATTCTACCAAACTTTCAAAGAACAACTAATACCAATACTATAGAAAGGAACATTGCCAAACTATGAGGGCACAAGAACCCTGATACCAAAATCCCTCAAGAGTCACTAAAGAAAGAGAGCTTCAAATCAATTTCTTCTATAAACTTTGATGCAAAAATACTCAATAATATACAAGCAAACTGAACCTAAGAACACATCAAAAATATCATCTAACAAGATGAGGTAGGCTTTAATCCCAGGGATGTAGGGATGCTTCAACGCATGAAAATCCATCAGTGTAATCCAATATATAAATAAACTATAAAACTACACAGGATCATCTCATTAAATACTGAAAAATCACTTGTTAAAATTCAATACCACTTCATGATAAAACTCTAGGAGATATCAGGGACACAACACCCAATTCTAAACAGGGATATACAGCAAGCTGATATACAACATGTTAAATGGAGAAAAACTTAAAGCAATTCCACTAAAATCATTGATATCTTTAGCTATTGCAATAATACAACTAAAGGAGATCAAGGAGTAGAAACTGGAAAGAAGTATTTAAAATATCACTAAGTGACTCCCCAAATGCTACCAAGAAACCTGTAGAGCTGATACATACCATCAGCAAAGTGTCTGGATACAAAATTTCAGTTAGCCTGGCATATGCATCACAATAGCAACACAACTCAGAGTAAAAGTGGGGAATAATGCTGGAGAGTGTCCTCTTATGTCCATGGTTGTATTGGGCATTCATATTGTCCTGCACAGATGCACTTCATACAAAAACAAACAAAATTAAAAAAAAAATCAACCCTATGTCCAATAGAGGACTAATATCCAAAATGTATAAATAACTCAAGAAGTTAAATATCTACAACCCAAATAACCCAATTAAAAATGAGATATAGAGATAAACAGATTTTTTTTTTCAACAGAGGAATCACAAATGTCTGAAAAGCACTTAAGGAAATGTTCAAAGTCCTTAACCATTAGGGTAATGAAATCAAAGCAGACTGGCTAAGATCTAAAATTCAAGTAACAGCACATGCTGGCTAGAATGTGGAGCAAGGGGAACACTTCTTCATTGGTGATGGGAATGTAGCAGAAGATGGCCTAGTCGGCCATCATTGGGAAGAGAGGCCCCAAGGTCTTGCAAACTTTATATGCCCCAGTACAGGGGAACACCAGGGCCAAGAAGTGGGAGTGGGTTGGTAGGGGAGCAGGGCGGGGGAAGGGTATAGGGAACTTTCGGGATAGCATTTGAAATGTAAATAAAGAAAATATCTAATAAAATAAAAATAAAAAAGTAAATTAAAAAAAAAAACTAGTACAATTTTCTCAGAAAATTGGTAATAGTTCTTCCTCAAGACCCACTTCCAAAAGCCCCACAAGAGCACTTGCTCAACTCTGTTTATAACAGCTTAATTCATGATTACCAGAAACTGGAAACAACCTAGATGTTCCATAACTGAAAAAAAATGGTTAAAAAATGTGTTATAATTTTGCAGTGGAAGACTACTCAGCTATTAAAAGCAAGGCCATCATTAAATATGCAGGGAAATGAATGGAACTAGAAAATATCATGCTAAGTGAGGTAACCCAGACCCAGAATGACATGTGTGGTGTGTACTCACTTTTAAGTGGATATAAGTCATAATGTACAGGATAATTATGCTACAATCCACAGACACAAATAAGCTAAGTCACTAGGAGGACTCAAGAGAAGATATTTGAATCTCACTCAGGAGGGGAAATAACATAGGTATTTAAAGTGAATGGAGACTAAACTATGGATACTTCCATCCTTTTTAGAAGGGGGAAAAATACCCATGTGAGGAAATACAGAGACAAAATGTGGAACAGAGACTGAAGGAAAGAACATCCAGAGACTGCCCCACCTGGATGCCCACAGTCACCAAACTCAGACACTATTGTGGATGCCAAAAAGTGCTTGCTGTCAGGAGCCTGATATAGCTGTCTCCTGAGAGGCTCTGCCCATGCCTGACAAATACAGACGTGGATGCTCTTAGCCAACCATTGGACTGAGCACAAGGTCCCCAGTGGAGAAGCTAGAGAAATGACTGAAGGAGCTGAAGGAGCTTGCAGCCCCATTGGAGGAACAACAATATGAATTAATCAGTACCCCCAGAGCTCCAAGGGACTAAACCACCAACCAAAGTGTAAACATGGAGGTACCCATGGCTCCAGCTGCATATGTAGCAGAGGATGGCCTTATTGAACATCAATGGGAGGAGAGGCCCTTGATCTTGAGAAGTGTAGATATCCCAGTGTAGAGAAATGCCATGACAGGGAAGTAGGAGTGGGTGGGTTGGTGAGCAGGGGAGAGGGGGGTTGGATAGGAGGTTTTTATAGGGGAAACCAGATACTACGGTGGGAAATGGGATACTACTATGTGGGAAAGGAGATGGGGAGGAGATTGGTAGTAGAGATCAGGTATGGGAAGAATGAGGGTGGGAGGGTCACAGGACTGGGATGCAGAAAGGAGATTGGTGAAGGGCATCACTGGGACAAGCCAGACACCTAAGACTAGGGAGGGTCCTCAAGGATATGGAGATGATCCTTGCTGAGAATTCTAGCAGTGAGGGATATGGATCCTGAAATGGCTGCCTCCTATAGCCAAGCATGACTTCCATTCTCTGGTGGGGCTCACCAACACATTCACAAAACTTTCAACCCAAAAATTCGTCCTGACTACAAAATGTACAGGGATAAAGTTGGAACAGAGTTTCAGGAAATGGCCAACCAATGACTGGCCCAACTTGAGGCTCACCCCCTTGGGAGAGGGCCAACCACTCATACTATTAATGAGGCTTTGCTATGTTTGTTGACAAGAGCCTACCTCAGCTATCACCTGAGAGGCTTCATCCAGCGTGATGAAACTTTTGCCAAGACTCTCAACCAAACATTAGGCAAAGCTCAAGGGGTCTTGTGAAAGAGTTGATTGAAGGTTTGAGAGAGCAGAATGGGTCAAAGATACTACATGATGACTTACAGGGCCAACTACCCTGGGCCCATGGAGGCTGACAGAGACTGAACCAACAACCAAAAGATTAGATCCAGGCCACGTATACACATATAGCAGAGATGCAGCTTGATCACAATGTGTGTCCCTGAACAATTGGAGCGAGGTATGTCTCTGACTCCATTACCTGCCTTTGGGTCCCTCTTTCCTAACTGATATTTCTTTCCTGGCCTCACAGGGAGAGGATGCTCTTTGTTCTGGTGAGACTTGAAGGTCCAGGGAGAGTTGGTATCCAGGGTGAGGACCTTTCCTTCTCTGATGAAAAGGGGGAAGGATAAGAGAGGGGGTTGGAGGGGGCATTCAGAGGAGAGGAGGGAGAGTGGATGTGACCTGGATGTAAATAAACAAATAATTGGAAAAAAAGAGACCTCATTTTCAGGGGGAGCCACAATGGGGAAAATAAAGAAATAAGGGATGTGTTTGTAATAAAACAAATTCTTTGTCTATTGCTTAGAGCACAGCTTAGAAATTATATCATCTAAGGACTACATTTTCGGAAGGTATTGGGAAATATAAGGTCTCCAGGAAAAATGTCTTGTAAAAGACATGTAAAAGACTTGTGATTATTAGTTGCAAAGCAGAAAAAGAGCTAGCCATTAACAAATATTTTAATGTGATCTGAAAGAAAATTACATTTATATTATTTTTCCCCAGACTGCTTTTGAAAAACAATGCATAAGAATTAAATAGAGGCAAATTACCTCAATATAGAGATATTATTTTTACCATTAGTAAAATGACCTCCAAGAGATTTATGTAGAAGCTTAATGATGCAGTTTGTTAATAAGCATGAGAGATTAAATCCAATAATCTCTTACATCCCCACTGCTTTCTCCCTACAATGCCTTAGGTACTGAGAATTTGCACTGCCAGAGCAAATGTGGGGAACTCTAAAGAGTGATTATGAGAATGGCTATTATGTTAACATCGCTCATCTCAAATTTCAATGTTCATAGTGAAAATCAGAACAATAGTTCTTCATACTATGCCTGGTTGAGTTGGCAGTGGGATATGAATGAGATTATCTTTTCGGTGTGCAGGTAACACTCAACATATGTTGATATGCCTATACATATCACTACTGGTAAAAACTTTCTAACTATTCAGTAGACCTATGAAATTTTTCTGTTATCCCAAATAGGCTCTATTTCTTAGACTATCTTAAAGTTAGGTTAGCTATAAAAAGAGTACTGCTTAATAGAAAAAACAATAGCACTGTGTAATATCTTCCGGTCTAGCCTACATATCTAACCCACATGATTTGTTTTTTTTTTATTTCTTTATACTCTGGCTAGATACAGTGGGATTTTGTGAGAAATCTGTAAGTCAAATGTCAAAATGAGTGATTCCTGGAATTGAAGGGTAATATTGGGAGAGTGACAACATATACTTGCACATTTATATGCAAGGAATAAAGTTTAAATTATAGTCATCAATGATTACTAAAGCTTGTGTCATTTATTTAATATGGGAGTCAGAAATCCTTACCAGTGAAGTTTACATGAGAGTAGATGTAAGGTAATGAAAAAAGGGTGACGAATATTTGTTAAGGATATATGCTTTGTATATGCTGAGCCTATGGCAATGAGCATAGAATTTAGATTTAGGAAAAGCTACACAAAGTAGACCAGCTGTTGGAATATTTCCCATTCAGATAAAATCGAAATTAGATACCCCAAAATATAAATCCTCGTAAAATCATTAGGATGCACTCAGTTTTGACTATTAGTTATCCTAGTTTCAATAAAATTACACTACAGTTTCATTTCTTTTCTGTTTAAGACATTTTAATTAAAAATATATTATCATAGTGTATATTCTGGTTATATTTACACCTTCCCTTAAATATTCCAGATATCTCTCACATCCTCTCCCACCCTCATTTACATTCTCTCTCTCTCTCTCTCTCTCTCTCTCTCTCTCTCTCTCTCTCTCTTTCTCTCTCTCTCTCATTGGAAAACAGGCATCTATAATGAAGCATGTATCTTTAATAAAGCTATGACATTTGCTTGTTAATAATGTTACTGTGAAAAGGCCTAATCAGATCTTACTAGGCACTGTTAAGAAATTCTATAGTTAAATATGTTTGGGGTTTTATAGCAATAAGAAATAAATTCCATTTGTTTTTCATCATCTTCAGGGTTAACCGTGACCATAATTATCATTAAGTCAACTAAGGTGTATGACCATAATTTTCATATAGAAGTATCAGGTCCTTTTATCTGCTCTATTAGGTGAAAGGATCACTCCCTCATCTTTGCAGAACAGTCTGCCATCTTGAGTTTTTTCCTGATAGCTTGCATTTCTCTTGAATCTAGCAAGACCCTTATCAGGTGAGACATTATATTGAGTTATAGGCATAACTAACTTTCCAAGTCCAAGTTTGGTGTAAAGTCAGTGTAAATTTAGCAATGTAGAATTAGGGGGACTTGAATTATCAAGAGACAATAAGTCCTTAAAACTAAATAATTTATAGCAATATAGTAGCCTTAGAGCATTACAAAGCAGAGAAATTAGCATGTGCTTTAGGAATATGACTTCATTATTGTGTCAGTTTATAGGCATGCAGATTAGTTAGTGTTCTTTAACATGACTATCAGAAATGGTGGCAACATCAAGTTTTTAGGACATAGTCAAAGAATTTTCAAGTTCATTATTATCCTTATGTCTTGACATGAGCATGCAATTAATGAAAATGACCCTACTTATATGGGAACCCCAGGTTTCCAGATAATACATCTAAACAACACATGAAACCATAAAATTTCCATAGTATTCTTCATCTACTGGACCCTTGCTTCTGTCATATTTCAGCTTGATCACTGATATCTTCTTTACATTCAAATTAAGAAAATACATATTGCAAATTAATGCATATCTCAAACACTCCTCTTCACATGAGGCTTTTCAGAGGAGCAAGACATAAACATTAAGTTCTTAGGAGTCTTCCTGGCATCTCTTGTTAGTTGAAGCCCACCAGCTTTTAGTTGTTACATGTCAGAAACTATTTCTGGCAATTTCTTCTCATATACTGGTTTTAGAAGTAGTAAATTTCTCTTGTAATAATATATCCCCTACATGAAATCCACAGCTCAGATACTTCTTCTTTGTGTTGGGTGATGATTGATTTTGTGTACAGATACTGCTTTCAAACCTTAGTCAAATTTTCTAGAAATATATGCAGTTCACAAAGGAACTAATGAATGTCTTAGATACCCTGTGAGAACAATGCCTTGCTAGTAGTTATGATTCTTAGAGTTGTGACAAATACCTACAATATTAAGTTCTATGGAGGAGAGATTTATTTTGGCTCAAAATTTTAGTATGGAGTGGTGAGAGTTGATTGCCCCTAATGCTTTAAATCTTATATGAAATGTAATGTGACAGCAATGGGACAGAGGTTTCTTACATTGCTCAGAAAAGGAAATTGGGAAAAAGAATAAACAAAGAGGACAAGAGACAAGAAACAGCATCCTAGGTCATGAATCCATCGATATACTTTCTCCAGCTATGACATACCTTTATCTCCCAATATTGTATTTTGAGTCAATCAATAAATCAATACATGGATGCACTCAAAGTTCTTAGTATGTAGTCAAATTACCAAAAGCCTATAAGCTGGCAACAATGTCTTTATTATAAGAATTTGAGTATATATTTGTTGTATTTTTATTTATTCTTTTTATTGAAAATTGATTGTTTTCTCACAAAAATCTGTTCTACATTTCTCTCCCTCTGTTCTACCCAGTTCCTCCCACCTCCCCTTCCAACCAGATCCTCACCTTTCTGCCTTCAGAAAACAAATAGGTTTCTAGTGAGTGAAAATATAATATAATTAGTACTACATTATATTATATGTTAATTATATAAATATCATGCCTATGTTGAACATAATATAATAAATCAAACACTGACACCTCATAATAGGATAAAAGAAGCATGCAGAAGGAAAAGCGCCCAAGAAAAGATGTAAAAATCAGATATAGACAGTGAAACTTCCTCATTCTCACACACAGGAACGCCATAGAAACCCTAAACTGAAAGCCGTAATTTATATAAAAAGTGCTTGTAGTGTAGAATAATATATATACATATATATATATATATATATATATATATATATATATATGTATATATATGTGTGTGTGTGTGTTAAGNTGTGTGTGTGTTAAGTTATATATATATATAAATATATGCATATATATATATATATATATATATATATATATATATATATATGCTATTGAGTTCATTTTCAGTTGACTATATACTACTTGACTTACAGATTAATCATTAAAGCCATCAGTGCTCTGCCTAACAATTTTCCCCAATATTGTCATTCTTAAAATACTACTATATAGCAGTTTGATCCATTCAAAATGCTTCTATATTTCTGAAAGCTAATCTGTAGGTTCAGAATGATATCATGCTTATCATGAACCTTAGAAATTATACAATTTTATGTTTATTAATTCATTGACAAGCGCATTGTAGATCCCAGGCATTTCTACACCTGTTACACTCTCATGCCATCCCCTTTATTTTACTAAGCTCTGTTTCCCAGTATGTTCATCCATAATTCATCAGATTTTTATAATTTTTTTAATTTATCCATTGGCAATTCTAACCCTGTGTGTAGTATATTCTGATAACTTTATCCTTCCAATCCACTCTAATCTTGCTCCCATCCTTATTATTCTCCCATCTTCCTATAGGTCCCTTCACTACATAAATTTTTGCTCTGTTTTATTTTCTTTTGTTCTTTCTTTTTAGACCCATTGTTACCAGGTTGTGCTTTTGAACATGGTTTTGGAACTATTCAATGCACTTGATGAGCTCCTTAATGATTACATGATTGAAAACAATGGCTCTCTCCCAGAGTCATTAAGAAGAAAGTGACTAAGACAGAGGGATTTTAGGACCATATCAGTTCCTCCTTGATACATATGGCTGAGAAGCACTTAAAGAAATATTCAAAGTCCTTAGTAATCAGGGAAATGCAAATCAAAATGACCCTGGGATTCTACCTTTCAACAATAAAATTGGCTAAGGCAAAAACTGAGGTAACAGCACATGTTGTTGAGAATGTGGACAAAGTGGAACACTCCTCAATTATAAACTCATACAGCCACTGTGGAAATCAATGTGGAGGTTGTCAGAAAATTGGAAATAGATCTACCTGAAGACCCAGGTGTACCACTCATGGGAATATACCCAATAATGTCCCACCATGCCACAAAGGCACATGACTATGTTCATAGTGTCCTTATTTGTGATTGACAGATGCTGGAAACAACCCAGATATACCACCCAGAAGGATGGATACAAAAAATGTGTTTCATTTACACAGTGGAATACTACTCAGCTATTAAGAAAGAAGATATCATGAGCTTTGCGGGCAGATGGATGGAGCTAGAAAATATCATACTGAGTGAAGTATCTCTGACCCCAAAGGATGCGCATGGTATGTACTCACTAATAAGTAGATATTAGCCAAAAAAGTACAGAACACCCAGGACACAATTCACAGAACTCAAGGTTAACAAGTCAAAGGATGTAAGTAAGGAAGCTTCATTCCCACTTGTGAGGGAGAAGAAAGCAAGGGGCAGAGAAAGGGAGGGAATTGGGTAGAAGAGGGACAGTGGAAAAGTGGAACATAATTAGGTATTGTAGAGGAACCATGAGTGAAGCCCCAAGGGCCAGCAGAATGAACAGAAATATACAACCTTGGGAGGTGGGAGGCAGGGTAATGCCCAGAATGTACCAGAAAGCTGGGAGGTGAGAGAATCTCAAGACTCAAAATGCCCACTAGTGAGGAGAGGGAACTTGTAGAATCCACCCCCAGTAGAAAGAGGATCAAGTGAAGGAATATGGTTGTCATCATACAATCAACAACTCTGACCCGGAATTGTTCCTGTTGAAAGAACTGTAAGAACAAAAATGGAGAAGAGACTGTGGGAAAAGAGGTTCTGTGACTGGCTCAAATCGGGACACATCTTAAGGGGGGGCTCCGAGGTCTGACACCATTCTGGAGGCTATGATGTACTTACAGACAGGAGTCAAGGAGGGCATGGCTGCCCTCTGAGAGGCACAACAAGCAACTGACTCAGACAGAAACAGATACTTACACCCAACCAGTGGTCTGAAGTTGGGGACCCCTGAGGCTGAATTAGGGAAAGGCTGGAAGAAGTTATGGAGGAGGGCAACACTATAGGAAGACCAACAGTCGCAACAAACCTGGATCCCCAAGATCTCTCAGACACTGAATCAACAACTAAACAGCATATAGTAGCTGGTTCAATACCCCCCAACACACACAGAGCAGAGGACTGCCTGTCTGGCCTCAGAGAGAGAAGAGGTGCCTAACCCTTAAGAGACTTGAGGCCAAAGGGAATTTGGAGGCCTGGTGGGGTGTGTGGGTGTGTTGGTGTGTGGGTGTGTGGAGACATTCTCTTGGAGATAGGAGTGGGATGGGATGAGGAACTGTAGGAAGGTGGACCAGTGGGGTAATAATGACAGGACTCTAAAAAAATATGAAAGATAATAATAGAAAATGTATGAAATAAAAAGAGGACACTTAAAAATAAAAAAAGAAAGAAAACATCTTAGTGCATGGACAATTTAACTCAAAAGAAATTGTAAGTTTCCAAACCTAGCACCTAAATTTTCCTTAGCTGTAATTTTTGGCAAGATATATAGTAATACTCATGCATTTCCTCTTTTGGAATAGGCCTCATGTCTCATTAAAATGTAGTGGGTTCAGCCAGCTATTGGATGGAACACAGGGTCCCCAATGGAGGAGCTAGAGAAAGTACCCAAGGACCTGAAGGGGGCTGCAACCCTGTAGGTGGAACAACAATATGAACTAAGCAGTACCTCCTGAGCTCGTGTCTCTAGCTGTATATGTAGCAGAAGATGGCCTAATCAGCCATCACTGGGAAGAGAGGCCCCTTGGTCTTGTAAACTTTATATGACCCAGCACAGGGCAAGGCCTGGGCCAGGTAGTGGGAGTGGGTGGGTAGGGGAGCAGAGGTGGGGGGAGGGATATAGGAAACTATTGGAATAGCATTTGAAATGTAAATAAAGAAAATAATAATAAAAAGATATTAAGAAAAAAAAATGTAGTGGGTTTCTTCCGTAATATTTTTGCCACTATGGCACTCATGGATAAATCTAGTCTGGCAGGTTAATATTGTGTTGATAACCTTCACATCTAGATAAGACTATTGACACCACTTCACCTCCACTCTACCTCCAGCATCATGTGGAGTATCATTGAATATTAGCTAGAGGGAGGAAATTTACAACTCAGTTATAGCTTAATTGCTTAAAGCCTTACAACCAAGGTATGTGATTATCTTCAACAATATTGTCTTAGCAATTAATTCTGGTAAGCAAGCAAAAACAGAAAATAAATAAATAAATAAATAAATAAATAAATAAATAAATAAGAGCATATATTTTTATGGCGACCTGGAAATTCTAAGTTATGTCTTTTATCTGTTTGACCCAATAAATTTAATTAGGGTTGCTTAATTTAATACAGGTTAGAGGCTATTTAATACATCATGAACGACTTCTGCAGTGAGTAAATCACTGATAAAAATAATATGCTTTTCCTTATCAAATATTGAGTGCCAATTGTTCCTTGGGGAGAGAAAGGTCTCATGGGTTTCTCTGAAGCCAACTAAGACAGTGAAGGCAGCTAGTTAGTAACAATACCTAAAGAAAGTAGTGGCCCAACTTCATTTATCTTACTCCAGGCCATGCCTTTCTTTCTATTTTTGTCATATTTTCTCTTTGAAGATGGGAGCTTATGTGTCTTTTTTTATTATTGGTATTTTATTTTGCCTGTTTCTACTTTCACTAATGGTACAAACATTTCAAAAATGTTGTATCTATTGATATAATTTGTGAAGATCGGAGCCTCTTTTCCCATTCTGATAATGCTGTTGGTATTTTTCTTTTCAGTCCAACCTCACATTTTACCTTTCTGTTCTCACACGTATCTCCAGATCTGGGTTTATTAGAAGACAGAAGCCGGTGTTCTGGACATTGTTAGCAGGAGAGCAATGCATTACTTCTACATTTATAGCAGTTCACTCAAAAGGCAGAATATGCTGTATTAAGAGCTTGAAAGGAGAAAAAAATGATGGGAAGAGAAGAAGGAAATGAGCATGAAACCCCAGGACAGTGTATACAAGTGGCAATTTGTCAAAACTTAAGAAACAATAAAATACCTTTCTGGCATGTCTCTGAAAGAGTTTAGTGTTTGCTTTTCAGCAGAAAGTAAGTCACATATGTGATTCCAACTTTCCATGCAAATCTATCTTAGATGCACATTTTAAAGTGCATCTCTAGACCAAGGAATTTAAAGACATTGTATCAATATATATCCGGTCCTTCTTCTATAAATGCCAAATTAATTTTGAAAAAAATTTTAGATGTGGGAAGCTCTTACTAATCCTTTGAAATCTCAATGACTGTAGATTTATTGAACATAGATTATTGGAAAAATTATGTGCCATTAAGAAAATTTTTCTGCTAAATATGCAGCTAGAGACACGAGCTCTGGGGTACTAGTTAGTTCATATTGTTGTTCCTCCTATAGGATTGCAGACCCCTTCAGCTCCTTGGGTATTTTCTCTAGCTCCTCCATTGGGGGCCCTGTGTTGCATCCAATTGGCTATCATTGGGAGGAGAGGCCCTTGGTCTTCCGAAGATTATATGCCCCAGTACAGGGGAATGCCAGGGCCAGGAAGCAGGAGTGGGTGAGTTGGAGAGCAGGGCAGAGGGAGGGTATAGAGGATTTTGAGGATAGCATTTGAAATGTAAATAAAGAAAATATCTTATTAAACAAAAGTAAAACTGAAAGAAAAATTTTCTGAACCATTATTTTGAGATGCTGGCTTAGGGTAATAATAAAAGAGCTGCCATGCATTAGAAAGAACTGAGCCACATGAAACCTGTCCCAGTAGGCCTGGTTGTATACAGTTACTAAGCACAGAGGATTTCCCCATCTGTCCCTTAAATAATATGTAGTATATAACCAAGCTAGTAGATATCTTTCAAGGCAACTGTTAATGTATTTTAGATATTTTATCTTCTGAATTTCAGTGACAATCTATCATCTGCTTTTGAGTATCTACCAAAAAATTACCTCAATGATCTCTGAATATTCCTGGCATATATGAGGCCTAGCCAGGACTAATGACTCCTGAGACATGGTTGCTCATCACAGTAGAATAGTGGTCAGGCAAGATTAGACCCCAATAGCTCTCAGTACTTTCTTGCATTGTCTACTCAACAATAATAACATTATCATAAATGCGATATACTTAGGTAGTATCTCCATTCTAGCCACCAGTACCATCGTTTCCATGACATGTTCTTCAAGGTTATAGCTAAAAGAATAATGTAAATTTGAGGTATAAAACCTAGGACAAGTTTTATTTTCTAATTCTTCAGCTGTGTGACTTACAGAGTGTGTATAATCCTGACTCCATATCCTTTTTTTTTATACAATTTTTATTGGATATTTTATTTATTTACATTTCCAATGTTATTCCCTTTCCTAGTTTCCCCTCCATCTTATCCTTCCTCTCCCTGCTTCTATGAGGGTGCTCCTCCCCCATTCCCACCTCTCCACCTTCTCATTCCCCTACACTGGGGCATCCATGGAACCTTCACATGACAAAGGGCTTCTCCTCCCATTGATACCCGATAAGGTCTTCTTCTGCTACATGTATGGCTGGAGCCATGTTTACTCCTTGGTTGATGGTTCTCCCTAGGAACTCTGGGGAGTCTGATTGTTTGATGTTGTTTTTCTTCCTATGGGGTTGCAAAGCCCTTCAGCTCCTTTGGTTCTTTCTCTACCTCTTCCATTTGGGACCCTTTGCTAAGTCCAATGGTTGACTGTGAGCATCTGCCTCTGTATTTGTCAGACTCTGCAAAGTCCTCTCAGGAGACAGCTACATCAGGTTCCTGTCAGCAAGCACTTCCTGGCATCCATAATAGTGTCTGGGTTTGGTATCTGTATACAGAATGGATCCCCAGGAGGGGCAGTCTCTGAATGGCCTTAACTTCAGTCTCTGCCCTCTACACTTTGTCTCCATATTTCCTCCAGTGAATATTTGTTCCCCCTCCTAAAAAGAACTGAAGCATTAACATTTTGGTCTTCCTTCTTCTTGAGCTTCATGTAGTCTGTGAATTGTATCTTTGGTATTCCTAGCTTTTGGGCTAATATCCACTTATCAGTGAGTGGATATCATGTGTGTTCTTTTGTGACAGGTTTACAACCTTGGAGATCAGTTCTCTGTTCATTACTGCCTGTGTGGGGTTTATTAATAACTTAATTTATTAAATATGGGTGTTAGATACCCCTAATAATTGGTATAAAGTGAACCCTCCTCCACCTGTGTAAGGACTGGAAATCTTTGCTAACAACAGCTCTCTGGGTCTGGATCCAGGCCAAGGTCTCTGAGACAAGCATTTGTTTTTCAGGCTGTGAGGGTAGTGAATCTGTACCAACTAGCCTTCCACAACAAATAAATCTTTTCCTGCTTTACAAATGTTCCTTACAAACATTATTAAAAGAGTTTTTCTACTAACCTACATTTCTATTCCATTTCTCTTACAGTGACCACTTTTGCCTAGTGACCCATGATTTCCTGGTCAGCCTCTTCCATTTGCACTCCCCAAATCAGATGCAATTCAAGTTATATGCATCCATTGAAACTTTTCAAGTACAAAGGAAAATATTCAAATGGCCAGAGTGTTCGACTTCTTCTTAATTGGGTTCCAGTGTTAATTTGAGGTAGATATAGCTCAGCGATTGAAAATCAAGCTGTATTTTAAACATGTCTTTGCTTAATGCTGCAGAATTACATTTTCAATGATGGAGAGAGGTTTATAGAGAAAAAGAAGCATGTCTAATGGGTATTGAAATGCAATTTCACAGACATTCTTGGAACAGATCCTCTAATAATATTACTTTGCACTTAGCTAATTTATTTGCTTAATGGAAAGTTAAAAGAAAACTAAAACCCAGAAAATAAAAATATGGCATTTCCTTGCATAAGTCATTAATAAAACAAAGTATATATGTACATATGCAGATGTATCTCTTTGCACACGTGCTCACACATTTGTACGTGCACACATACACACACACACAAACACACAAACACACACAATTTAATATTTTCCCATTGAAACTTTTCAAGTAAAGATGACAGTATAAAACTGACCATACATATGTATGAATAGGTAATGACTCTACATGTTTGGATAAAAGTTTACTTATAATATACATATATAAAATGAAGAAAATATCTAATAAAAAAACTAAAAAAATAGATAATTGTTTCTGAAACATTATTTTGGGGTGATGGCTTAGAGTAATAAGTAACCTAAGTAACTTACGGTAACAATAAACTTTGGATAAAAGAAAAGTTTACTTATACATATATATTTTCTAAATTTACATATATATGTAAATTAAGAAAATATCTAATAAAAAAACTTAAAAAAAAAGAAAAGAATTTCTGAAACATTATCTTGGGGTGCTGGCTTAGGGTAGTAATAAAAGAGCTGCCATATATGTATATGCAGGTTTGATAGATTATTGTGAGACATTAGTTATATGAAATTATTTTCTGTAAGCCTGTTTTCTGGTCCCGATGAACCCAAGTTAGCTTTGAAATCTAAGGAATGACTTTCTGCAGTACACAGGACAAAGAGCATCAACTAGGAAGTGCAAGGACATATTTTACACATAATTAAGTGACTATATTCCACCAAAACAGGGAAATAATATCCTTCAGAATGCAAATTTTAAAGTGGAAACAAAGAAGAAAAACAAATAAAAAATTAACCCCAGATATTTATGAGTTTAAATAGTATATTCTCAAAGTTGCTAAGGAAAGGACTGAGACTGGCATCATTTTTGTTCCTTAATTTAATTTTTTTAGATAATAACATAGTCTTAACATTTGTCTTTTTGATTACCTACTTCTAAATCCTTTCATGTACCTCTCTTCACTTTCCGTCAAAATCATAACCTCTTTTTGCACTAGTTGTTATTGCATGGATACACACACACACACACACACACACACACACACACACACACAAAGTATAACCTTCTTAGTCTGCATAATGAACTCATGTGCATGTTTTCTTGGTTGACTGTACCTGGCAGCCAATTGGTGTTCTCTTTCCTGAGTAGTCGCACCTCTCCCTTTCCCATATCTCCTCAGTTGCCTATAGTTCTTTGTGTAGAGTGCATGCCTGCTGGGTTTTTAATGAACACTTTTGTTTGTGCATTTAGGATGTCTTTGTCCAGCTAATATCTGGCCTGTGTTGTTGGTGAGATTTTACTGGTGTGACTTCTGAAACATCGTTTTCTGTTTCTCTGGCTCTTACAATTCATGCTGTCTCATCTTCCAGATTGATCCCTAAGAAAAACATGTGAAGATTTAGAGATTAATGGCTGCTCCCTTAATAGAACATCAATGATTATCCCCGGAAGAAATCAAAGGTTTAGATATGTTCTGTGAGATAATAAAGTGGCAAAAACCAGACAGGCCACTTATAAGTGGCCTCACAAACAAAATTGAGTTTTCTAACACCCTCTTGATCCCCAAGTTGCTAAGATAGTGAATAAGTTCTCACTTTGCAGTATAAAGAGGAACTTTATAAGAGTAAATTTGTTTTATTGTTAAAAGTTACTTGTATGTTTCCATAGTTCTGCCCTGAAGAAATTGGGTCAAATCTATAATTTTCATTTGAACTTACATGATAGCTACTAGTACTATTAGTTATTATTAATGTTGTTATTATTATTACTATTATTATTATTTAGTATTGTCAACAGGCTAATAGAGTATGAAACAACCATTCTTTTTGAGACAAAGACTGACTATATCCTTCTGCCTGGCCTGGAACTCATGACAGAGATCGTGGTGGTCTTGATCTCATAAAGATTCCTCTGCTTTTGCCTCCTGAATGATGGGCTAAATATGTGAATTACAACACTAGGTTAAGACATAATTTTACATTACAAACAAAAGTTTAGCATAATATAGTGCTAACATTCATCAACATCTGCACTGTATTGATTTAAGTTCTAATGAACTCTTATTTTGACTGCCAAATTTTATAATGAAAATTATCTATCACAATGAATAAAAACTTTATTGCTTATAGCACCTAGATTTTTTTATTTACAAAAACCCACAAAGTGAGTATGTATAGTTTATTGAATATACACTCTTATTTACTTTATTTTGTAATAAATATCAATTCATGTAACCTTTGTTATCTTTATGTATCTTACATGTTGGTATTGTTTTTCCAGTTACTCTGACCAATTAATTATCAAAAGCAATTTAAGAAAAGCAGGAAGTATTTTGACGGCTGTGGTTGTGGTCTTTCATGGCCAGAGAGGCATGAGATATCTCTGCTTATTTTATCCACAGTCAAGGAGCAGAGATAGATGAATGCCAAAACCCTGCTGCTTCATCCTCTTAATTGATTCAAAGATTCCACCCCTGGAAACTGCTATTCACTTTCACAATTGGTAATTCCTCCAGAGTTACAGGCAACGCTCTCATAGATACACCAGAGTCTCTTTCCTTGGTGATTTAAATCCCGAAGTGTTCATTATTGATTATACATAGGATGCTATTGAGGGATGACTTTGAAGAAGATTGAAAGGGGGTGCTTGTTCCTAACAGGGACAAATGTAAATCGTCTATCAAAGGTTTGTGGTTCTTATTTATTTGATTTCCACCTTGGAATGTTTTCTTGTGGAACCAGAAAAAAAGAGTTTACTTGAAGTTTGAATGTGCGGATGAAGACTTAATCAAATTGCATTCTCATCAAAGTGGAATTTTAATCAGTGCATTATGCATAGTCTATTAAATGGGGGGAGGGGGGGAAGTAAATATATTTTAACCAAATACTACCTTTTAAGTTTAGAAAACATGGTCTCATAGAAAGGAAATGGCTTCGTTAACAAAGTTGATGTATTTTTGTGAAGACCTCATATACATCTAACAAATTCATTGATTGCAGCAAATGCTAAGAGTTTTTTATTTGTTTTAACTTATATCTTAGATAAACACATAACACAGTCTTTCATAAATGTCATGTTTTGAAAGAAGAAATGAGCGGCAAATAATCCAATTTTTACCTTTTCTTTACTTGATGTAAAGCTGAACCATGATACATATTATTAAGGGATATAGAAAGACAAGCTATAAAATATTCTCAGAACTTAGAAATGAATAAGTTCAATCTGGGAGCTTCCTGGATCTTACAACTTTCTAACCTTAGAGTCAGTGTATCACAGTAATGGCTGCTGGCTTAATTCTTGGAATAATTGTGTGTATGTGTTTGTGTGTGTGTGTGTGTGTGTGTTTTCTTAAATTGAAAGAAGCAGCAAAGAAAGTTCGTGATATATATTGATTTGTTTTTCTGGTTACCTAGAAAAAAGGTGAAATGGCACCTACCAACTCTCTATGCATATATTGTTATATAAAAGACCTCATAAAATGGGAAGCTGAATACTGTGGAAAGTGGCTACAAACGTTTCCTGATAAATCTTCTGAAGTTTACATGGGGTCAATTTTATTTCAACACCATAATATTTTTCTATTACTTATACAGGCACACACACCACACACACACACACACACACACAGAGAGAGAGAGAGAGAGAGAGAGAGAGAGAGAGAGAGAGAGAGAGAACTAATTAAAGTCAGATTCAGTTCTTTTTACTTTGGAATTCAAAGGGGCCAGTGATCTTAGTGGTTTGTTTTAGAGAAAGCCAGCAGTTGGAAAGCATGACTCAAGTGTCTGAATTTATATCTAATCTTCTCAAATCCATGATTGCATTTTTAATGAATACTGTTAAACTATTTTTTTATAATTTTTTATAAATTGCTGTGCCTATTTTCTTCCTTATTGTATTTCTTTTACAATAATTAATACTGAATGAGTCACTAAACACGTGGAAGGTAATTAGAGTGCCATCAAATGATTGGAATATAGTGATTATGCACAAAACAGGTTTTAACAAACATCTCTAACTGGTCATGACATAAATACATTTCTTTTTTTCCATCACTATCTTTAATTTGGTCACTGAGATATTGAAAATATTTTAAAATATTAGGAACAATAAGATATTTTACAGTGATTTGATGATCATATGAATCATACAGTAAATATAAATTTAATATTTATTAGTACAGAACACTAGAGTTTAGAAATTCCCTCATATGTAACACAATAGTCCTCAGGCCAAATGTGTAATAATAGTATTAAATATTATACAAAAATTTATCTTGTAGCTGATTTTCTGTTCAATATAAATTCAATCTGTGACTTATTCAAATTAAAACATTTGAGGTGTTCCTTCATGCATCTTTGCAAGACTTACCAGACACATCTGGCAATTTCAGCTTTATGTACATAGGAAGAGATTTTCCTAGTCTGGTCATAAACATTTTAAGTAATCCCTAAAGAGATGTGTGAGCTACTTGTTAAATTTTTAAAAAAATGTTTCTCTCTCTCTCTCTCTCTCTCTCTCTCTCTCTCTCTCTCTCTCTCTCTCCTTTTTGATTGATTGGGTAATTGATTGATTGTTTATGTGTGAGGGTGGTTTGTCTGCATGGATGTGTGTGTATTTTAGACTGCTGGTCCAAGCTATAAGAGGAATTTGCATACTCAGTGACTGGAAACAAATATAGTTTTTACTTGATGTAAGGGTTCTGTGGAGAAGTTGACAGGGCTCCTCACCTCTAAGCCATCTATCCAGCCTTATTTTTTAAAATGTATTTATATAACTGAAAATATCCACTAACATTTCTTAAGTTACCAGTATTTTGTTCTACTAAGCAAACTAGCTTTAAATTAAGATGTGTATATTACATAGTATACATTTTGATAGTGAGAAATAAGACATGAAGATACTGCCTTGATATTATTAGAAATAGAACTGAAAATAAATTTATTATAGATATAACAGAAGTGATGACATAGCCAGAGAATAATAATATACAAGAGAATTCAGTGAAACAAAATTGAATGTTAATCATCTTAAGAGAAATTCTTACAATTGGTGAATATTACAATCATATCAATTGCCTTCATTAAATTGTCAAATTTTCCATTATTTGTCATATTTATGTAACAATTATTATATATCTACCATCATTCAGTTGTTCCTTTTTGGTAATAGCAATTGGCTTTGTGTTTTCTTTTGTGAGTATTGTCAAGTTTAATGATTTTATATATGAAAGGATGTTTCATATCCACAGTAATTTTCTTTTCTCCAATCTGCCTTATCTCTTTCAATGTCTTTAGCTAATACACAATTAGATGCATATTGGATATTTGTCTTACTTAGGGTTTCCATTACTATGATGAGACACGATGGCCAAGAGAGGTTTTTTTTTATTTTTGAAAAATATTCTTTTATCAGAAAATCCACCTTATCTTTTTCCATATTTTATTTTTAAGGCATTTTTATTAGATATTTTCTCCATTTATATTTCATATTCTATCCCCAAAGCCCCCTATACCCTCTACCTGCCCTGCTCCCCAACCCACCCACTCCAGCTTCCTGGCCCTGGCATTCCCCTGAACTGGGGCATATGATCTTCTAAGACAACATTTTATTAGGACTGGTTTACAGGTTCAGAGGATCATGGAAGGAAGCATGGCATCATACAGGCATACATGGTGATGGAGGAGTCTAGAGTTCTACATTTGATCTGACTGCTACCAGGAAAGACTATCTTCTAGGCAACTAGAAAGAGGGTCTCAAAATCCACAGTGACAGACTTCCTCCACCAAGGCCACATTGCCTAATAGTGCTACTCTCTAGGGTCAAGAATGTTCAGAACACCACAGTACTGATCTATCTAAATAATTTTAAGTTCACTAATTTTGGTATTTTATGTGCAATTCTTAAAAGAAATAGAGAATTGATTGCTAGATGTAAACCTTTCAATGAACTTACCCTTATATTATGATTCTTTTGTGGATGTTCATGACAATTATTCATCTACAACTTATTACCTTGTCTCTTCCTCTAGAATGGCGGCATGAGAGCAAGGGCATGTCTAATTCACTGAAAATCAAACTCCTGCAATAACTGGTTCTTTCTCAGATACACATTCATGATATTCAACATGTGGATGTTACTTGATTCATTGCTATCTGAAACTTGATCTAGACATTAATTTTGGAGATGTTATAGCTATATCCATCTTAATGAACAGAATGACCAATTTCAAGCAGATTTCTGATTGTTTCAAAACATTAAACTTATTTCTTCTTTTTTCCAAAGAATCAAGTGGTTGTTACAATGGATCACACAAGCAGATGCAATTAACTGGATCAACACAGGCTTTGTTTTTGGTGTCAGAAACTTGAGAAACAGAAATAAGAGAAAAAGGAGCCCCACTAGAAGAGGGGATCAATGGACCTCATCTTTTGCCTTTGATAGTTCTTACTTTTGACATATTCCATTTACATTTATTGTCTTTGCTCTTTTCCCTTTGCTTTACAAGTTGGGCCTATGAGACACAGCTTGGGATACAAGGACAAAGCTGCGTCAAAACAAGGGAGCTATGTGAAATGTAGCTGCTAATGAAGCAGAGTTACATTCTTGAAAATGTGTGATTTCATTTCTTAAGCATTAAAAATCACTTACCTTCCTGAAAATAGTCCAGTACCTGAGTAAATTTTTATCATGATAATTAATGCCATCAAATATTATTTAAGGTAACAACAAACAAACAGAATACCACACAACAATGAAAGAGACCAGGGAAGGCAATAAAAGTGTTTTATGTGATTTTCTTTTCCTTCCCTGTTTCATTTTTCTCTTCTTCTTCTTCTTCTTCTTCTTCTTCTTCTTCT
>NC_034610.1:39905892-39947543 GCF_900095145.1 Mus pahari | reverse complement strand
TTCTTCTTCTTCTTCTTCTTCTTCTTCTTCTTCTTCTTCTTCTTCTTCTTCTTCTTCTTCTTCTTCTTCTTCTTCTTCTTCTTCTTCTTCTTTTTGTATAGAATACAGTTTGCTTAGGGCATGTGGAGGGGAGTTAAGAGAGTAGTAGAGGCAGAGAAAGGCACAGAAAAGGAGAGATTAGATAAGAAAAGGCTGGCCATGACCATGTGGAGAGAGGAGAGAAGGGAATGGGGAGAGAGGGGGAGCAAGGGGGCAAGAGGTAAGAGAGAGGCAAGAGTGTAAGAACTCATTTTTCTTTTAATGTAATGAAATACCCAATGAAGCTTTTTAGGGTAAGTCCTCATGCAGAAGTCATCTGCATCTGACTTTAGTCATCTCTCTCTCTTTGGACATCCATTTCATTCTATTTAGAACTTTGCACATTCTAAATATGAGTAAAAATCATAGGAAAGTATCTACTGAAAATCCTTGCATTCAAAACGAAGTTCTTCTATATAGTATGACTGGAACACACATACTAGAGATGTTGAACAATTGCTTGATAGGGATTTTTATAATCTCATTTTAATAAAGAAAGAAGCAAACAAAAATCTAGTCTTTGGGAAAAAAGAACAATATAATTTTAATTCATATTCGTTAATTGCTAAGGACCAGTAGTGAAATGAACCGAACAGGAAGAGAAAATTGTACATAAGGGTAATATGAGTGTGATAATGTTAGTAAGGGGCCATCAGTTTTGAATTTAATATCTTTTGTGTGATTCAATTTTCAATTTTAACTTTGAAATGACTCACTATCCTAATTATCACATTTTCTGCATACCACAGTTTTCCCTTTTTGGGATTGTTGCTCGTACAATTTCCTGTTTAACATATTTATTTTTGTGTCTTTCAGACATATAAAGATTTCCATATAGTAATTTTTAATCTGTATGTTTGAACACTGTTTATCAGTGATGTTATGAACAACTTAACATCTTTAAACTTTAGGAATTTCTTCATATCATCTTTAGTATGTATTCCTTATTCACCTTAAACATCCCACATCCTTAAACATTGAACGTACAAAAGAATTTACATGATGTTTCTGTATCAATTTTTTCCTCAAGTTTATATATGGTACTTTATATGAATTACTAGTGTGGGCTTTATGAACCCAAGAATAAATATTCCTTTTTTCTCTCTAAATTTATCTCTCAGGTAGGTACTCTAACATATGCTTCTCCATCATGTTTCAGTTCTTAAAAAAAGGCAAAATTATAAAATATGATTTTATTTAGTTACAGTACAGATATACATTAAATCAAATTTTAAACAGACTTTCATTTATGGCAAAAGATCAAAGTACAGTGGCTTTGAATGGATCAGAGAAATATAATCCACTATATAATTTTCTACTCTTCTATGTAACAACTGTGACAGATCCAAAATTAATATGAAGTTCCACAAAACTCTATTTGAAAATCAGTCAGTTGCAAAACTTAGAAGTGATTTACATTACCTTGGCTTCTGAACAAGGAAAAAAACGATGAAGAAAGAGAGAGAGAGAGAGAGAGAGAGAGAGAGAGAGAGAGAGAGAGAGAGAANAGACGGCCAGCTGGTTCAGAGAAGAACACCATAGGCTTTGGCTGGGATGCAGACAATAAACTGGAGGTCTGAGGAGCATCTTGGGAGTAGATGACAAAGGAATGTCACAATTGCTGGTGTTGTGTGAACAGATGAAATCATCCAAAGAGAATGGGGAGAGGAGAGAGAGAGAGAGAGAGAGAGAGAGAGAGAATGAGAGAAAAGAGAAAGAGAAAGGAAGGAAGGAAGGAAGGAAGAAAGAAAGAGAGAGAAAGAAAGAAAGAAAGAAAGAAAGAAAGAAAGAAAGAAAGAAAGAAAGAAAGAAAGAAAGAAAGAAAGAAAGAAAGAAAAGCGAAAGAGAGAAAGAAAGAAAGAGAGAAGAAAAATAGATAAAAGAAGAAAAAGAAAGAAGAAAAATAGATGATAGACAGACAGACAGACAGACAGACAGGCAGACAGACAGACAGACAGGCAGGCAGGCAGGCAGATAGATTAGCTTTCTTCTGTCTGTCAATATACAGCAGCCATGCAATATTCTGGATTTCTGCACACATAGTCAATTCTTCCAGGATATCGTTTTGTTTTGTTTTGTTTTGTGTTTTTCTTTGTTTTGTTTTGTTTCTTCTTGCTCTTATGATCTTCTCTTGAGTTTAAGTGATTTTCTCTAGCCTGTGCAAAACTAGCTCCTTTCTCTGCATATATTTGAAGCAGGTTAGCTTTCTTAAAAATAGTTGATTTGATACTCTTCTTCGGTTTATTTGTGCTGAATTCTTCATAGTAGGGTTTTTTTCCGCGTGGTTTTGGGTACTTGTGAGATCAGGATTCCCTGAAAGTTTTTGTTTGTTCTTAATGTGAAATATTGCTCCATATTTGTCTCAGTGTTAATATCTGGGTTTATTTGTATGTAATTTTTCAGATTCAAAGAAAGCTTGCTTGCTTCCTTTCTTTATTCTTTCCTTCTCTTACTTCCTTCTCATTCTTTCTTCTCTTTCATTCTCCTTAGCACACTGAGTTTGCAGCCACCAATGCTACTTCCATCCTAAAACCAGATCACATGTCAGCCACTGGTGTGGCTGTGTTTTCATTGTTTCATTCTTATAGCCACTCAAGCTCAAGATTGTGTTAATTCCAGAGATTGAAGAAAAAAGATCACAAACCCAAATCAAGGCCAAGTTAATTACAGCAAGCTTTTTTCACTCATAGTCATGGGTTTCTTCCTCCTAACTCAGTGTTGAAGAGGCCAGTAAAAGATATGAGGAAGTCAAGGCTTTTTATAGGTCAGGTGTAGGAAGTTTCCAAAAAGGGGATTTGGTGGTCAAAACAAGTGGGATTATAGAAGCAGAACATAAGCATAACACTTTATTTTTAGGGACTTTCTGAAACATAGAAATGGATGCAAGGTAGTCAGAACACAGGTAGTAATGGGTGGTCATATAAACTGTTGAAAGAAATGTAAGTTTGCAAGATGGTTATAAATGCTGTTTTGAAACAAAGACATGATTGCCATTCCTGGAGCAGGCAATACAGGACCATTGGGAGCTAAGGTTATAGGTATAGCATAGCCCAATCCTTGAGAAACAAGTTTAATCAGAAATATTAATGAACCCAGTTTTTTATTTACTGTAAAATGATTTTTAAGTAAAAAAAAAAAAAATGGATGCAGATTGGTTCTTCACTTGCCCAGCAATAGTAGTCCCATGAGTTGGAGGAATACTTAAAGGTAGTACTTTGTCTCCAAAATTTTTGCCTCTAGCATAAACCCAGAAGGCCTAGTAAATACCTTTTGTTAGACATTGTACAACTGTGTTTAATTCTGAGCAGTATCATAATAAGTGGATCAACTCCAGATTTCTATGGCATTCCTGTGGCCACAATGTTGAAACACTGCGCCACACATAGAACCCACAGTTACCTCTGACTAGAATAGAAATGTGATATGTTGGTAAGGCAATGATATCACAAGATGACTGTTTTATAAATAAATTCATGGTTAAAAAGAAGTTATAATAAGTTGTAGGCCAGGGTAGCAAGATAGAAGATTGATCACCAGGGACACTAGGTCTCTACCTGACAGTAAATCTATTTCAGAAATATCTATCCCTGGAAAGCCTTAGGATATGATCAGCTAAGATATTTCTAGAGCTAGTTTAACTGCTTAGCAGTTAAAAGCAAAGTTGGGTACTTAGAATTCTATTCTTATTCCACATGATACTGTCTGTGGTTGTAGTGTTGGCATCACACTCTCTTGCTCATCAAAGTGGACACTAAGCTGTAATATCTTACTTTCATGATTCGAGGGGATGATCAATCTCAGTGGTATATCCAGGACCATACTAATACTCCTGGTGATGTAGGATAAAATTCAGGTTAATCCCATCTGGACATAAGACTATGTCTGCTGCATGTGAAGGTTTAGAATCTAGAAACTTTCCTGAGTCTGTCTCATTCTACTAAAGCTGATATTATGGAAGACACTATATGAAGCTTCTGGTTATAGAGATTTGCACATTCTGAGAAGGCAAGAAGGTAGCTATACCACCTGCAAAGATCACTCCAATCAGAACCATACAGTAGTCTGAAGCCAGAATAGGTCTCTGTACGTGATCTATGAATTGTGGCCTGAGAGGTTCCATCTTTGAATTCTTTCATGAGTATAGGGCCTTTAGTTTCTGTCTGGTGTTGGACCTCTCTTTATTGTTCCTGTCTACTGACCTTAAATACAAAGCTCTCTGCTCACATTTTTGCTCTGATTCTCAAAAAAAAAAAAATGGCTTTTTGCTACACATTCCTCTATGTGAATTTGGAGGTCATCTGTTTGACAACATTAGATACTAGAATAATTCAATTCCAGTGGCTCACTTTCTGAATTTTGGGATTGTTATGGAACTGTACACACCACTGAGTTCTGCCAGGTCATGTGTGAATGAGTATCCACTCCAAGATCTCAACTTCCTTTCTCCTTCCTCCTTCTGCAAGGGATATCACTTATCATGGTACTTGGACTACAGAAAGTGTGAAGCGAATGACAGTTTTCTTCTTGCATCGCTTAATACATCTTTTACTACTACTCTCATTACAGTAAAAGCTGGTATCCCAGTATATCATTTTGATTCACTAGTACTTCTAAAAAGAGTGTGACATGTGATAGCTATTCAAGTCATTGTGTCTGTGAAAAGAAAATTGCAGGACCAGAGCATGACTTTACTCTCTTCACTCTGAACATTCATATAGATTTCCCACAGTACTGCTGTTTCAAATGTATCAAAATAATAAACAAACTCAAAATTAGAACACACGAGATTAAAATGTTTCAGAACACAGAGAAGCATCTTAAAAATTTCATTAGGATTTGGAATATAAAGATTATCAAAGAAAACATATACAGTGAAACATATAAAGACATAGATCCCTGACTACTAGTGGATTTAACAACATGTCCAGCCAGGTATTAAATATTATTATTCATTATTTTATATATTATTATCTGATCCAAAGCCAGAAAATGATTTATAAATCCAATAAGAATGTCTTTTTAGGTGAATAACAGCATAAGACTTTTGGTTATGTCTGAAAGCTATAAGTCCCTGTTCAGAGCATGTCACTCATATCTGTGATTGATTCCCTGCTATATTGAGTCTTTTCCATTAATTACTCCCTATCCAGTCCTAAATTTTATAATCAGTTGAGTGAGAAATTAGTCAACCTGGTTTTCTTTCATTTTGAATAAGACTGAGTCATTTTAGCCCATGTGTATGGGTATTGTGTGCAGAGATGTGTGCTTGGAAAGATAACTTGCAAGAGTGGAGCTCTCTTTCAATATGTGGGTCTCAGGGTACAGATTCAGGTCATCAGGTTTGGTGGCAGGGCTTTTTACCTGCTTACCCATCTCACTGGCCTTACACTTAAACTTTTTTTTTTTTTTGAGTTGATGCAGCATCCTGATATGACGGTGCTATTCAAAGACAGCATGTCATGATAGAGCCAGACTTCATATGTAAGTTCGAGCATACCATGCCTCTACAATACAATAAGAAGGGAAAATATTCACCATTTGTAGAATGTTGAGTACAATTTGTTTTCCATTTTCATCAGTCATGTTGCTTGGCCAGGGATATGTTCTCTGATTCACAGACAGCTGTTAAAAGTTTGTCTGAAAAGTCAGGGACTTGGAAGAAACAAGATTGGAATATTGGAAGTCTGGGGTAACAGTCAGATATTAGGTGACTGTTTTATTACACCAGGTCTCTTCCAATAGGATCAAGGACATTTTGCTATTGCATTCATGTGTTCTGAGTATAGACTGGGCATGGATTTCAGCTTGCTCCTGGACACTATCTAGAGGTTGCTCAAGATACATAAATAATCCTATTAAATTGCACACATAATATCCTATGAAGGAATTCACTTTACAAAAATAAAATGAGACAATTAACATATGACCATTTTACTCTCTTATATTAGCTTGCCACTTAGAAGTGACAGGTATTCAGAAAGATAAAATGGAGTCATGAGGATTCAATTACAATGCACATTGGAAGATAGTGTTTAAGTCAATCAATGCCAGTAATTTGTAAAGTATTCATCACTGTACAAAATATAAGAGGAAGTGATCGGGAGTCATTGCTATTATACTTCCTTGCCTTTCTGGGAAGTCTTTGCTCCATATCTCATAAACATGGATTCTGGTAGTGTGGGATTATTATTATTTTATTATTTCTTTTAGAAGAAAGAATGTTACTATTTGGTAACAAAGAACTGGCTGCAATAGAACAAAAGCTAAGAATTCTACCTGACAAGATATTGTTCCTTATGGTACTGACTTACCCAATAGAAAAATGTAGTAATTTTTTCCATTTCACTGATTGGTCATGAAAAGGAAAGTTACACAACGTTTTAGTCTAAATATGAGACCAAAGGGTAATAGGGATGAGAAGTTTTTGAGTAACTTCATCTTAATTTTTGTTTACTTATTAATTTATTTTTATTATTTGTATTTATTTATTTTATATCCTGCTTACTACATACCTCCTGGTCACCCATTCCCACAAGTCATCCCCCATGTCCCTTCTCCTTCTCCTCTGAGAGGACGGGGTATCCCCTGGGTATTCCTCAACTCTGACTCTTCAAGTCTTTGCAAGGCTAGATACTTCCTCCCTGCTGAGGCAAACAAGAGAGCCCGGCTTGAAAAACATATCCCACACATAAGCAACAGCTTTTGGGATAGCTCCTGCTCCAGTTATTCAGGATCCATATGAAGAGCAAGCTGTACGTCTGCTGTATACATGCTAGGAGGCCTAGGTCCAGCCCTTTTATGTTCTTTGGTTGGTGTTTCAGTCTCTGAGAACCCCAATGGTCCAGGTTCTGACTGTTTTCCTTCCATGGAATTCCTATCCCCTTTGGGACCCTGCAATTTTTCCTCCTATTATTCCACAAGGACCCTACAAGAGTTCCTGTCTGAGTCAACTGCTGAGTGGAGCCTCTCAGAGGAGAAAACCTGCTCCTATGTGCAAGCACAACAGAGTATCATTAAAAGTATTAAGGAGCAGACCTTAACTATGGGAAGGGTCTCAATATGGTCCATTATTGGTTGGCTAATCCCTCAATCTCTTCTCCATCCCCTGTCCTTACATTTCTAGTAGACAAGATAAGTTGTGGGTTGAAAGTTTTCTTGGTGGGTTGGTGGTTCTCACATCACTATGGTTCCAACCTGGGACTCAGGTGAGATTTCTTTGTTTTTAATAACTGAATAGTATCCCTTTGTGTAGATGTAATTAATATTCTTTGTCCAGTTGTCAGTTGAGAGACATCTAGGTTGTTTCCTGTTTCTGACTATTGTGAATAACGCTGCTATGTGTGGCAGAACCTTCCCCTAGTGACTAAAGGTGTCAAGGAACATATTGCTGGGTGAGTAGGCGGGGCTTCTAGGTCAGGGAGAAGAAAAGGGAGGCAGGAGAAAGAAGGCTTTCTGTTGGACAGGAAAGAGCATAGAGACACATGTAGGTAGCAAGAAGTCCCCAGTGTAGGTGGCAGTTCCTCTGGGATGTGCCACTAGAGGAATTATAACTTAAATAGCTTACCAAATTAGGATGATAGTTTCTGTGCCCAGTGATTATGTTGTCTAAACTAATGTGTGGTGTTTTCATTCACTAGGCAACTCAGCTGTGTTCCATAGTAAGGTACAGTGGCAAAGCAACCCTGCCAGCTAGGGGAATTTGGAAGCATGGGTCATGTGTGGCAGCGGCCAACCTTGGGAATTTAGCAAACCAGTTGGAGAGATTTCGGTACTCTGAGTCAGAGAGTTTGCCAGGCTGAGAACAGGTCAGCCTGTCTGCTGGTGCCATGCCGGATTTGGATATTTTATGCAACATCTATGAACATAGTTTATAGCTTTGAGGGATGTTGGATCATCTTCTGGGTATATGCCAAGTAGTTATATACATACATCTTGGGGTAGAACTACTTACAATTTTTTGAGAAACTGCCAAATTGATTTTCCAAAATGGTTGCACAAGTTCGTACTCCCATCAGCAATAATGAAGTGTTCTCATTGCTCCACATCCTTACCAGCATGTGCTATCGCTTGAGTTTTTTTATCTTAGACATTCTGGTAGATGTAAGATGGAACCTCAGAGGTTTTTTTTTTTTTTTGATGTGCATTTTCCTGATGTCTAAGGATTTTAAATATTTCTTTAAGTCTTGATCATTTGAGATTCCTCTGTTGAGAATTCTCTGTCTTGCTCTTTACCCCATTTTAAAATTGGGTTATTTGTCCTGTTGGTGTCTTCTTGAGTTATATGTAAATATTGGATACTTAGTCCTCTGCCAGATATAGGGTTGGTGAAGATTCTTGCACAATCTGTTGACTAATATTTTGTCCTTTTGACAGTGTCCTTTGCAGTTCCATGAGGTCCCATTTATCAATTGTTGATTTTAGAGCCTGAGCCATCAATGTTCACTTCAGGAAATTGTCACCTGTACTAATGGTTTCAAGGCTATTTCTCACTTACTCTTCTATGAGATTTAGTGAATCTGGTGTTATGTTTAGGTTCTTTATCCACTTCGACTTGGGTTTTGTTTAGGTGATGAATATGGATATCTTCATATTCTTCTATATTTAAACATCCAGTTAGACCAGCACTATTTGTTGAATATGCTTTGCTTTTTCCACTGTATGGATTTTTTTTCTTCTTTATCAAAAATCAATGTTTTTTGTCTATAGGTCTATAGGATTATTCCAGGGTCTACAATTAAATTCCATCAATGAATGTATCTGTTTATATACCAAAACCATGCAGGTTTTATTTTATTTTTCACTATTGCTCTGTAGAATGGCTTGAGATCAGGGATTGTGACTCCTCATGAAGTTCTATAATTGGTCATGATGGTTTTGGATCTCCTGGTTTTTTGTTTGTTGATTTTGTTTTTGCTTTGTTTGCTTTTTCATACAAAGTTGAGGTCTTCCATACGAAGTTCCATATCATGGTCTATAAAATAGTTGAATTGGAATTTTTATGGGGATTACACTGAATGCATAGATTGCTTTCATGGGATGGCAATTTTCAATATTAATCCTACCTATCCATGAGCATGGGAGATCTTTCCATCTTCTGATATCTTCAATTTCTTACCTCAGGGCCTTCTAGTACTTGTCATAAAGATCTTCTATTTGCATGGTTAGAGTTACACTAAGATATTTTACATTATTCCTGGCTATTTTAAATGGTGTTGTTTTCCTGATTTATTTATGTATTTATTTATATATTTATTTATTTATCTATTTATTTATTTCCTTCTACAACAAGATTTTAATTTTCTCTGTTGGCAGGGGATGTTGCAAGTGTGGGAGGAAGGTATAAGCGAATTGGTATATGAGTGGAGTTGGCATGCATGATGAGAAATTCACAAATAACCAATAAAAAGTTAAATATACACTTCTAAGATATGATGCAATTATATTAAAATCTCAAAAACTGAAAAACCATATGACAAAGACAGGAAAGTAGAAGATTTTGTTGAGAAGATTCCAGTAGCAGCAAGAGAGCTATAAGGAAGGAAAATAATGGGCCACTTAATTTTTTTTCTTGGCCTAATTATCATTTCTATAAAGGAGGGCTATTGATTTCTTTGAGTTAATTTTATATCCAGCAACTTTACTCCAGCTGTTTATCAACTGTAGGACTTGTATGGTAGAATTTTTGGGGTCTCTCATGTACACTACCATATCATCCACAAAATCATGATACTTTGATTTCTTCCTTCCAAATTTTATTCCAGTGATGTCCTTTAGTTGTCTAATTGCTCTAGCTAAAACTTCAAGTACTACATTGAATAGATAGGGAACAAGTGGGCAGCCTTGTCTTGTTCCTGATTTTAGTGTAAGTGCTTTAAGTGTCTCTCCATTTAGTTTGTTGTTGGCTATTGGCTTCTGCTCTCTTGCTTTAATTATGTTTAGGTATGTTCCTTGTATACAAGATTTCTTTAACATGAAGTGGTGTTGGATTTTTATCAAAGGCTTTTTCAGTGTCTAATGAGATTATCATATGATTTTTTTCTTCAATTTTCTTTATATGGTAGTTTATGTTGGTGGACTTTCACCTATTGACCATCCCTGCATCCTAGGGATGAAGCCAATTGGATGTTGAGGGATGATGTCTTTGATGTATTCCTAGATTCCGTTTGCAAGTGGTTTACTGAATATTTTTGTTTATTTGTTCATAAGAGAAACTACGTGTGAAATTTTCTTTCTTTCTTTCTTTCTTTCTTTCTTTCTTTCTTTCTTTCTTTGTTTTTTTTTTGTTTTTTTTTTTTGTTTTTTTGTTTTTTTTTGATACAGGTTTCTCTGTGTAGCCCTGGCTGTCCTGAAACTCACTCTATAGACCAGGCTGGCCTCTGCCTCCCAAGTACTGTGATTAAAGGTGTGCACCACCACCACCCAGCGAAAGTTCTTTCTTTATTGAATATTTGTGCTGCTGATGTATCAGGGTGACTGTGGCCTCGTAGAATGAATTTGACAGTCTTCTTTCTGTCTGTATTTTGTGGACTAGTTTTAGGAGTATTGGTATTAGCTCTTCTTTGAAAGTCTGGTATAATTCTGCATTAAAAATATCTGGCCTTGGCCTTTTTGGAGGTGGGTGGGTTCGGTGATTGGGATACTTTTAATGACTGCTTTTATGCGTCTAGAGGTTATAGGGCTGTTTAAATAGTTTTACCTGATCTTGATTTAACTTCAGTAAGAAGGATGTGTCTCAAAAATTGTTCATTGAATTAAAATTTTCCAACTATGTAGAGAGTGGGCTTTGGAGTAAGGCCTAATGATTCCTTCAATTTCCTTAGTGTCTGTTGTTATGTCTCCCTTTTTGTTTCTGATTTTGTTTATTTAGGTAATGTCGCTCTGTCTTCTGTTAGTTTGGCTAAAGATGTGCCTACCTTGTTGATATTCCTAAAGAACCAGTTCTTGGTTTCATTGCGTTTTCATACCGTTTTCTTTGTTTCTAATGATTGATTTCAGCCACATTTTTGAATATTTCCTGCCTTCTACTCCTCTTTGGGTATTTGCCTTTTTTCTAGAGCTTTCAGGTATACTATTAAATTGCTGGTATGAAAACTTACTCATTTCTTTATGGAGACAGTGTTATGATCTTTCTTCTTAGCACTGCTTTCACTGTGTCCCTTAAATTTGGGTACCTTGGGCCTTCATTTTCATTGAGTTATAGAAAATCTTTAATTTCACTATTTTTATTTCTTCCCTGGCTCAGAGATTATTGAGTAGAGAGTTGTTCAATTACCTTGACTATGTAGGCTTTTCTATGTTTCTATTGTTGTTGAAATCCAGCTTTAATTCATGGTGGTCTGATAGGTAGCAGGCATTTTTTTTATTCTTTTGTATCTATTGAGGCTTGCTTTGTGACTGACTATATGTTCAATTTTGGAGAAGAATCCAGGAGGTGTTGAGAAGAAGATATTTTCTTTTTGTTTCGGTGAAACATTCAATAGATGTCTTTTAGGTCCATTTGATCCATGATGCCTGTTTGTTTCATTATTTCTCTGTTTATTTATTTATTTATTTTGTCTGGATGACCTGTTAATTGGGGAGCGTGGGTTGTTCATCCACAACAATAGTTTATTGGATTTTTGAAGCAGGGTCTTCTTATGTGGCCCTTCCTGCCCCAGAGCTCTGTGTAAAACAGTATAGAATGAAATTTATTGCAATAAACCTATTGCTCACTACACAAGTGCTTGGATTAGAGTCCTGTGCTGCCATGGCTTGTAGTTTGTGGGTCATATTTTTCAAAAAGGTATGCTAAAATGATGAAGTACTGAACTACTTCTACGTTAATTTCTAGATTTCAATGTACCTATTATTCACCTATTTATGCTCCTTTAAAATATAGAGTTAAAACTGCAAGAAAAAGCAGGTAAATGTATTATTATAGCAGAAAAACTTAAAATACTATCATGTATGAAAGAAAAACAAACAAACAAAAATAATAGGTATGAATGTTCCCTGCAGATGCATCATAGAATCCCTTACACAGTTGAGACAATTTCTTATTTGGTTTCAAAGAATTTTTTCTTTATAATTATTTGTATACATTGAACTCACTTTAATAAGTGCTCTACATGCTTTGAGATGGCTACATTAATTTAACTTCCCATTGTTTCATGACATAAATTATATTAATACTTACTCATTGATGTTAAACTGACTTGTGTCACTTTCTAAGTCCAATTGAGATATAATGTCCCTTTTAAATGTGTTGATCCATTAACTTGTTTATGATAATGCATCAAGATTCATAAATATAATAATTAATCATGAATATAAAAAGCCAATGTTTTTTTCTTTACTGTAATCTAGTACTATAGTACAATAATATTCTCAATGTTCATTAAAATCAATTGAGAGTGATAACTTCTCTTTAGCTTTTCAGAAGAATTTATGTGAAATTCAAGTGTTTCGTTCTTTTAGTATTTGGAAGAACTTTCCTAAAACAATTCCTTTTGTTCTTATTTGTTGAAACAGATCTCACTATGTGGCTATGCAGACCCAATTCATTACTAAATTACTTATATAGCCATTGAATTACTCAATATTGTACTTATACTTTACTAAACTTGTTATGTGGCCTTTTTTCTGCAGAATTTAATCAGTCCTCTGTGTACTGCTAGAATTAATTAGTACAATGTATGGTGACATACATGTATTTGTTTATTATCTCCAGAATTTTAGTTGCCATCCCTTCATTTTTCCATTAGTAATGCTTTTATTCCTATTTTTTAAATAATTTTTACAACAAATATAAAGATATGAATTTTGATCCAGAATAAACATAGTTCTCTGTCATTATTATAATTATGGCACTTTAGCTGAATACTGTTATGAATTTGTTGTACTTATATCAAACTTTAAATCCTATTATACTATTTAATAGTCTTTATGTCATCCAAATTGTGGGAGTTACCCTAATTACTACTAATACTTAGCTTACTAGTGATGAATGCTTCTGGATTGTATACATTTTGGAAAACTTTTTTTTTTTTTAATTTATTGACTTTGAAGGTATGGTGGCATACCACAGCATAGATGTGGATGTGAGAGAACAAATTTTGGGAGCAGGTTTTTTTTCTCTCTCTACCATATATGCCCCTAAGATCTAGCTCAAGTACTCAAACTTGATGCTAAGCCCCTATTTTATTCAGTATATAGTTATTCCTTTCTCATAAATTCTCTATAAAATGTTCCTCAATCAAGCCCATTTCTAGATAAAATGCAATCTTTTGTCCTTAAATTTCATTCAGTATTTCATCTCTGGTACATTGTTCTATTTACCACTATGTATATTATTGTTTTATGAACATATCTTTGTTTATGAAGGTAATATGAGTTATTAGTATATAATTGGTGGTTCATTTCTAGTTGTTAGCACTTAGGGATGCTGTTTCCACAAATGACATTGCTTTTTTCTGTGATCAGGCACAAGCTCTGTTTTCTAGGAAACAGAATGGGACTTTAAAAATTCCACTTGAATTTCTAAAATAAAAATTTAGAGAATTACTTCTCTTTTTAATACAATTAATTTATGAGTCATGATAATGCATGCCTTTAATCCCAGTACTCAGGAGGCAGAGGCAGAAGGCTCTGTGAGTTCAAAGTCAGCCTTGTCTTCACTGTGAATTCGAGAACAGCCTGGACCACACAGTGACATCCTGACTCAAAATCCAAAACCAAATATTTATGAAAATTCATTTTATTTATTTAGTGTGTGTGTGTGTGTGTGTGTGTGTGTGTGCGAGAGAGAGAGAGAGAGAGAGAGAGAGAGAGAGAGAGAGAGAGAGAGAGAGAGAGAGAGAGAGAGAGAGAGAGAGAGAGAGAGAGAGAGAGAGAGAGGCATATGGCTGTCTATAACCTCATGTACATCAAAGAGCACATATGGAGGTCAGAGGGCAATGTGTAGGTATAGAATCACAGATTCATTCTCTCCTACCATGTGAGTCCTAGGCATCTAACTCAGGTTGTCAACATTGGTGGCAAACATATTCAGCAACTGGATCATCTTCCACACTCCCAAATGTAGTGTTTTTGAACCATAAAATAAGACTGGATATATGCCCTGGGTAAATAATATAGTAGATATACTCTAAAAACGATTTGGCATGGGTTGACAGTTAATATAGAGTTTTAAAGGAACTAACCCACAAATGGTATATTAATCAATTTTTACAATATTCTTTGACTATTCAAATGATGTGAGTCCCTACTTGGTGAATGTCCCTAGGTTCTTTTGGTTAACTATGCTTCTAAAATCTTACATAGAGCTTTTGAATTTTTTGTCAATCTAGCTTCTCTTGTGCATGCTAGCAAGTTCTCACTGAGATTGTACATTTAGTGCATTTACATAAACAATTTAGTAGTCTTTAAATACTCTCCTTACTCCACTTATATCGGTGGCATTCCCAATAGAAATATTATGATCAGTTAAATCAACCATTTAATGTTTATCTGGTGAGCTTTTAATCTAAGAAATCATAGTTTATAGAGACTTGTTTTTTATATGATACTAATTTATCATATACATAATTTGTTTCTGATTGGTATCTTCTAACCTTTAGGATTTAATTTTCTTTCCATTGTTGCTTAGGATCTGTCTCTCAATGTAATACATTTATAAACCTTGTACTTTTCTTTTTCCTTTTTTTTTTTTTTTTTTTGAGACAGGGTTTCTCTGTATAGCCCTGGCTGTCCTGGAACTCACTTTGAAGACCAGGCTGGCCTCGAACTCAGAAATCTACTTGCCCCTGCCTCCCAAGTGCTGGGATTAAAGGCATGCGCCACCACCGCCTGGCTACTTTTCTTTTAATACAACTCATTTTTTTAATACCTTGGAGGGAAAAACTTTGAAATTGCTTATATGACTCAGAATGACTCAAAAATGTTTTATCTACAATTAATAGTATATAAACATGGCCAATGAACTATGAATATATTTACTAAATAATTTTCATTTTAAATACAGAATGCAATATGTTTTTGTAAGTTTGTTTAATTTAAACAACTATCTCTGGCAGCATTTGAAATGAATCACTACAGTCGAAGGGGGCTTTATTCTTTATTTTCATTTATTAGTATTAACTTTTTTTCTAATAATACTTTCTCCCCAGGTTTAACACACATTTCTATGACTGTGATCTCATACACAGTATGTACTGGGCAGTATGAAAAGAGATTTTCCCCTTTTCCATAAAGCAAAAATGATTTGATTTTTCAGCCAAAGTTTCTTGGACTAGTGGCTGCTGTTATACTTGGTTTATATATCCTGACTCAGATATCGTTATTCCCCTTTCAAACAATATATCAAATATTGAAGAAATATAAAAATAAGGGTTCTTATGTGATGTCGACATGAGGTAGGTCATCCCCCATGAAAAAAACCCATCTTGAACCATAAACCAAAAAGAAAAGCATCATTAAAAATAGCCTAAGATCAATATCATGCGAGAATTCAGAATAATAAAGCCTTATCTGAGTGCTATGCTGAGTCAAAGTACTACAATTTATAAAACTGATGTGTAGTTGCTTCCATGACTTTCCTTATAAATATATATTTAAAAGTTAAGGTAGTCCTGACAGTTTTATGCACTGTGTAAAATTTATCATTGTGTTATTCAAATGCTGATGTCTTTGCCCTCATATCTTGTTTTCATCAGGTCACGACATTGTAATGCTTGTTAAGAAACTCCTCTCTCATGTTTGTGGAAAATAATGCTTACCATTTTTTTCTCTGCCTTGTCAATAAAAGCTGATCAACCAATGCCTGGTCAGAAGAGAAAATAGGACAGAACTTCCACCTGGCAGTAGTGGCAGCAGCAGAAGAGAGAGAGAGAGAGAGAGAGAGAGAGAGAGACAGACAGACAGACAGACAGACAGACAGACAGACAGACAGACAGACAGAGATTCAGAATGAGCCAGGAGGAGGAATATGGTAGGAGTTTGTGAGAGTACAGATAGAGAAGAAGCTCTAAAGGCAAGTAATTTGGGGATTGTAACTGAGCGGTAGTCATATTATTTTAGGGTATTAAAATAGATTAAATGACTGTGTAGTTATTGAGGTAAAGACATAAATCTTGTTCTCTCTGTGTCAATATTAGGGAACAAGACAGGATTAAGAAAAGCAGCCACTCTATTAATTTACTACATAAGTTTATAGTAAAATTACCTGTCACAAGTAGCATTAAATCCCATGTTAAAGACAAGATTTATCCACTTAGTGTGATATTCATTTCTGTTGCACAATTATCACTTTATCATTAAATTATTTTATTTATTTACATTCTAAAACTTGACTCCTACTGGGTACCTCCTCCCAGATAACTTCACAGCATGTCTCTCTCCCCACCTGGCCACCCACCTCCACCTCACCCCTACCAGCCACCCTCTTCCCTTGCCCATCAAGTTTCCACAGGATTAAGAGCATCCTCTCCCACTGAGGCTATATAAGTCCACTGCTACACATGTTCCCAAGACCATGAACTGTGTATGTTCCTTGGTTATTAGCTTAGGCTTTCTGAGATCTGAAAGGGCTGGGTTAGCTGACACTGTTGATCTTCTTATGGGGTTGCAATCTTCTTTAGCTCCTATAGTCTGTCCTCTAACTCTTCAATATTAGCTCTCAACCTCAATCGAATGAATGTCTTTAAGTATCTGCCTTTATCTCAGTCAGTTGCTTGTGGAGTATTTTACAAAACTCAAGTCTAAGTGGATCAAGGGCCTCCACATAAAACCCGATATACTGAATCATACATAAGAGCGAGTGGGAAAAGACTCATACACATTGGCACAGGGAAAACTTCCTGAACTCCAATGGCTGAGGTTCTAAGATCAACAAGTGATAAATGGGACCTCATGAAACTGAAAACTTCTGTAAGGCAAAGGACTCTGTCAATAGGACAAAATGATTACCTACAGATTGGGAAAAGGTCTTCACTAACCCTTCATCTGATAGAGGGCTAATATCCAAAATGTATAAGGAAACCAAGAAGTTAGACTCAAAAAAAAAAAAAAACTTATTTAAAATGGAGCACAGAGCTAAACAAAGAATTCTCAACAGAAAAATCACAAATAGCTGAGAATCACTTAAAGAAATGTTCAATAACCTTAATCATAGGGGAAATGCAAATCAAAATGATCCTTAGATTCCACCTCATACCAATCAGAATGGCTCAGATCAAAAACTCAAGCGACAGTACATGCTACTGAGAATGTGGACAAATAGCAACCCTCCCCAACTGCTGGTGGGATTGCAAACTGGCACCAGCACTTTAGAAATCAATATGGCAACTCCTCAGAAAATTGTAAATAGCTCTACCTGAAGACCAAGCTATAACATTCCTGGAAATGTACCAAAATGATGCTCCACAATACCATAAGGAAACACGTTCATTGTAGGGTTATATTTAATAACCAGAAGCTCAAACAATCTAGATGTCTCTCAAGAAAAGAATGGATACAGAAAATGTGGTTCATTCACAAGATGGAATACTACTCAGCTATCAATGTTGGTTCATTAAACACACAATGATTTTCAATTTCAATTTAATATTTAATGAAAATAAGATAGTTTCTTTCATTGATCCCAGTCCCATTAAGTGAATAGAAAGTCTTCCTCGTTCATATTGTAAATTGTTACATTAAAATATGAAGGCAGAAAAGAACACTCTTTTTTCCCCAGAAAATATTTACCTTCCCATGTAACCAAAGTATAAGCCAATTCAGCTGATTTCCACAGTCATTTTGATCTTAGAGGGGCTCAGCAGAGTTTTGCAAGTTCTCCCTGTAATTCCTGTTGAAACACACATGTTGATGTGAATGTTCCATCTCAATGATTCCTTTGTACAACAGAAAATACATTTGTGTGTTTGTGTGTGTGTTCATGTGTGTGTGTGTGTGTGTGTGTATGCTGCCATATATTTGTACACTACCCAATGTATGTGGCTGTATTTATATGTATGTGTGTATGTAGGCTGTTTGTGGTGTGTGTAGTTTGTGTGTTGGTATGCACAGGAGCATGTGTGTGTGTGCGTGTGTGTGTGTGCGTGTGCATGCACGTAAGATGTGTACTTATAATACCAAAGATAGCATGTGTGTATTATATTTGTATATATGTGCACGAGTATAGTGTGTAGCTTCTGAGTGTTTGTATGTATGTGTGTGTATGTGTTTATGTGATGTATATTTATGATACTCTATGTTTTATATATATATATATATATATATATATATATATATATAATATATATGTGTATATATATATATATATATATATATATATATATGTGTGTGTGTGTGTGTGTGTGTGTGTGTGTGTGTGTGTATACATATATGTATTATATATGTGTGTATACATATTCATGAATGTAGTGTGTTTGTGGTATGAGTAGTTTGTGTCATAATCATAAGCCAACACTCAACTTTTTCCTGGGAAGTTGTCCCAAACTGCAAGGTGCTATCTTAACAAGGTGCAAAACAAGCAATCCCAACTTTAAAAAACAAAACAATGGCACACAAAAGAAAAATCAAAGCAAAACCACCTAGCCAACTAATCCAAAAGGGTTTTGATGGAATCATAAAAGCAAGGTACTAGGAACCAAGTACAATATACCAAGTATATCACTCTGGACAGAATGTTAAAGGGCCTTTCTGAAATTCTATCAATATATTTTGAGAAGATACTGGGTGATGTTTCATGATTCAATAATTCATCAGTGGAAAAATAGTAGATTTAAATGATATTTGACAAAACAACAGCAAAAATAAATAAGCGGGCTTAAAATACAGAAACAAAGTGAAAACCTAGACCGAAATTATTAATAGCACAGTTGATTTAACAGAAGAATAATTACCAAGCTCAAAGACAGCAATCTTACGGCACAGTCTGTAGAAAGGCAAAGAAACAAATCAAGGCACTGCAAAAGAGTCTTTTTGAAGCAAGTATTAAGGCTCTCTAAGTTTGGGGGTTATTTAAGAATTTCAAAGAATAATCATGTTTATGTAAACATAGAACTGTTCAAACTCTGAAACCTACTGTTAAATACAAAGTGAGCAAAAAATACTGACCAGATTCAACTGACCAAATTTATCCCCAGGAAATAGAATATGTTTCCATAGAGTAAAATAAAAAGAAGATTCTAAACTTATAAGGCATATAGAATTGCTAATATTTCAGAATTTTCTAAAGTGCCTACCAATCTAGATATCAGAAACTTACAGACCAGGAAACATTAATACAGCAAGCAGCTCTCAGCTTGTAAGTTGTGGCTCCTTTCAGTGCTAACATTTTCATAGGGTCATATGTCAGATATCTAGAATAACATATATTTATAATGCTATTCATAACTGTAGAAAAATTGCAATTATGAGGTAGCAACAACATAACTTTATGGTCGGGGTTTATTACAGCATGAAGGACTATATTAATGTGTCTCAGCATTAGGACAGTAGAGAATTTCTGTATTACTAGGAGATATTTCCAAGAGGAAACAGTTGCAAAAATCAAAACAAAACAATACCTAAATAACCAAAATACTACCCTGCAAAATGATCCCCTTTATTGCTGAATGAATACATTCCCAGGTGATTTGTTTCTGAAGAGCCTATAAGAATTCTCAAGAAAACTATTCGAACGGTAGCACACTAAACAAGGAAAAGACAATGCCGTTCTGATGGCATTTTTTGGTTGTTCCTTGACTACATCTAGAATTAAGAAAAAAAAAACCCAAATGGATGGCACACCTGTGAGAGACTTGATTAATTTAAAATTGGAAGATTCTCTTCTAATCCGGATCTTTGAAGTAGGAAAAATCTATTGACGGGGAGGCCCTTGGTCCTGTGAAGGCTTGATGTCCCAGTGTAGGGGAATTCTGTGGTGGTGAGGTGGGAGTGGGTGGGTGCATGGAGGAGCACCCTCATAAAAGCATTGCGGGGGGGGGGGATGGGATTGGGATGAAATGTAAATAAATAAAATATCCAATAGAAAAGTTTAAGAAAATGCCTTTTAACCACATCTTTTGAGCTCAGGAAAGATATACCTTTAATCTGGAACACATAATATTCTGGAAGCATATATAAAGTCATTGAAGAAGGTAGCTTTGACCCTTTGTTTGCTTAATCTTGGCTCCCTATCAAGTACATGTCTTCATTGGTATTAGAGCCTAGGATTCCTGTGTATATTGAAAAACAGTTGAGACATCCATACTCATGGACTGAGCAAGTACTGAAATCGTGGGCTTTCTATTTTTATTCAAAGCTAGAAATTGTTGGAATAGTTGGACTACAGCATGTATGTCATTACACGATGTCATATATATATATATATATATATATATATATATATATATATATANAGAGAGAGAGAGAGAGAGAGAGAGGCAGACAGACAGACAGAGTTATTCGTTGAATATGTTTTGTTACTCTAGCGAACCTCAACTAATTCACACATGTTTCTCCTTAATTAAAATATGTTTACCCACAAATACATTTGAAAAATGCTTTGAAAACCATTCATATCTTTGATAGAAGAGCAAATACACAAAACTTAAAATATAAAGACTTTAGTGAGTTCAAAGAATGAAAATTAAAATATTGGAATAACGATTTCATTTATTCCAATAAATGAAAATGGTTAGTGGTAGATATAGTGCCATCATTATTTTGACAGTTTGTTTTTCTAAATTCACATTTCATAATTTTAATTGAGTAAACACCACTGTGACTATTTAAGCTTTACCTGCTACTAACAAATCATTACCAAAGATGATAAAGGAAAATTAAAAATAAATTCAACATCAACAACAAAGGATATGAAATACATTTTTTTCCAGCCCCAAAATTTCCAGTATAGCTACATTTTTTTAAGAGAAAATTGCCCTGGCTTGTGGGCCTAAAGCAGTAGAATTAGAATAAGTTCCTCTTTATCAAACAAGAGAAATGTTTGGATGCTTTTGGAATAAATTGTTCTGTCATGCCATAACACACACTAGTAGAAATCGAAAACTGTTTTACAAAGCCATTAAAGTTTGTCCTGGAAGGGATTGAAATTCAGACATTAAATTCATCTTAAAACGATTTTAGAGATACGTGATCAGGTGGATGGTAAAACACACTCTATACATCTTTTGATGGATTTGTTGTGTTTGCAAGTTGACACAAGACTGAAAAATTAAAATCATATAAATGTGAGGAATATTACTCACACTACTGAGATTTATAAATTTTCTATGAACATTGAGTCAGGAAATACTCACCCAAACCAACCAAAAAAAAAAAAAGAGGGAGAGATAAAATAAATAAATAAACAGATAAATAAATAAAAGGATAGAAGTTTGAATCCCTTGTCTTTGGTGACAATATTTTTAGTATTTCAAAAATGAATATAATGTATAACTTTTCTTCATATGTGTGTTTTTAATCTTAAAATACCATTTAATATATAATGTGAATGATTATTTAACAATGACTGCACAGTCAACAGCTCACTGACTCAAGCCAGTTGACAAAAGCATATCCATCTCATATGCTTCCTATAAAAGACACATTTTTTAAAAATTTTTTTGATTTCTCATTTAAAAAAAAAAGAACAAATGAAACCAACAGGTTGTACTGTCCTGGGAAGCCACAAGGAACAGTGGAGTTATCAGTTGACTGAAAACATCAAATTTCAAGGAAGAAACCAAGTATAAACAATTGGTCTTGTAACTTCTTTGAATTTTGGTGAGTTTGTGAACCACTCATAAGCTTTTTCTACCTTGATATCTGTTAATGTCAATGACATTGACATAGGGTAACTTTCTTTTCCTTTTCATTTTATTTTTCTTAACCAACCGATAAACTTTTCTAAGGCTGGTAGTCTCTATATCTGTATTTGCCAGGTAACAGTGTTTTTATAGAACAGAACTTGACAGGCATTTGGTGTAAGTAGGGCTCAGGAGGACTTTGATTTTCTATAGTATTCTAATCTGAAAAATACCATGTAGACATTATTTAATTCTCACTTTTCTAGTGCCAAACTTTCCATGAAATTGTGTTACTTTCGTGCCATACATAGAACTTTTCTACAAAATAGTAAGCAAATATCAGACAAGATAAAGTTGGAATTTGGCACAAAATTTCACTAGTCCTTGCTTTCTTCCAGTCAACAGGACAGTTAACTTCATTAACTTCAGGTATTCTTCATTTGTTGTGGTTTATTTGTAGTTTTTCTAGGAAATATTCCAATAGTGGGGAAAAAAAGATGGAGTAAATTCAAAGTTTTCACCAGTAGACACATAGGCCAGAAGTGTTTGAGCATGTTTTAATCACAGTAGCAATTCTATTTCTTAGTATTCAAACATAAAGGGCTTTAAAAAAGAGTCCCATCTTCCAAGACTTAAAATCCTAAGTGGAATTCTCAAAGCAAATATATAAGAGAGAAGATGATTGAATAGATTTCTGGATAATATCATCTGATACTCTAGCCTTTAAAGAAATTATTAGTGAAGATGAGGCTAATTCTGAATTCTAGATGAACAAGATAATGCACATCAATACTCCTAGCTCTATAGCCTACTTAATTACCTGGATCGTCTAGTCTAATAGAAAACAGATAAACCCATAATGGCCTGGAGGAAATAAAGCAAAACCAATTTTACAAGGATAGCTTTGGCAATAGAAGCCTTTTGTTGCTAGTTGATTGACTGCTCTGAATGTCATGATACTAATTTCAATTTAAAGAAGTAAACAGGCACCAAACTCATCCAATAATATATAATTAATGATATATGACATGAGAATACTTCAATTAGAAAAGACTCTGCTATTATCAAAATACAAGTATAATCTCCCATGCTTTTAAAAATATGAATCAAAAAAGTATACACTAATATCACAAATAATGTATATGTATTAAATATGAGTATACACCTTTGGGTAAGGTCAAAATAAGGAGTGAAAACAAGTGGTTTAAACAAGATGTGTGTAGTCATAGAAAAGTTACAGGGAATTTAATGACTCATATTGTTTACAATATATGTATTTGAGGCAAAAAATTAAAAGATGAAACTACTAAAATATCATTAGTGGTACAAGGCAGAGAAAATAAAAAATATTAAAAGACACAAACTTAAAAGGAATACAGGAGATAGTAGTCTCCTGTATTTAGGTCTAGGCTAAATATCACAGTGTCCCTGAGAAATAATTATATTTGAAACAGAACTATCTTTAAATCTCCAAAATGAAGACAATTAGGATTATATATTTAAAATTATTTTATAATAATCTTTAGTCAAATTGATCATGGAAAATATTAATTATATGTTTTAACATGATAATATCTTGTGCATTGTTTGATGACTAATGTAAGTAAAAACTGTAGACATATCATAAATGGAAGAACAAGTCACTGATGATAGCAGTGGCTAGTGTACACCTTTATCAGCGATTGACACAGTACTCTATCTTACACAAAGTTATATGTTTAACTTTCTAAATAATACTAATCCTTAATCTAAAGTCACAAAGATAAATATGATTAATCATGAGTTTTTGTGTGTGTATATGAGTGTATATGTGTGTGTTTGTGTGTGTGTGTGTGTGTGTGTGTGTGTGTGTGTGTGTGAGAGAGAGAGAGAGAGAGAGAGAGAGAGAGACTGACTTAGTGAAACCTAGAGATAGAGATGTTATGGAAATTGTATGGTATAGATATGGAGACCAGCAACTGTCACATTCTGCCCTCTGCCCGATCCATAGTCTTAGGCTTTGTCCCAGTTGCTTTTTAAAATAAAGCAAATTAAATGATTTATTTCATTCACAGATTGAGAGTGAACCTATCATAGCAGGAAAGGGATAGAGCAGGAGCTCAGGCAGTTTGGTACATTGAGTCCAAAATCAGGAAACAACAAAAATGCTACCTTCTTATGTTTTATGAATTACAGGTTCTGTACACAGGGAACAGGTTGTGTTCTACCTGCTTTAAGTGTCAATTTTCCTACCTTAATTGATGCAATTATGCATAAAGAATTGAGTCCTGAGTATTTCCTCAATATATCAAGATGACAATCAACAGTCCCCCATGAAAGTTGATGATCTAAGTTCCTGAAAGCCCAAACCAGGAATTGTGATAAGATGAAACCCTCAGTCTCATCTTATCATTCAACCAAGGAGAGAGCTTGCTCTCTTTTTATGTCTTTTAAGATGACCAGATGAGTTCTTCTCTCAGTGCCTCTTGCGCGAAAGCCCACCATGATCATCCAGAGCTAATTTTTCTCAGGTGTTTTGGCACTGTATTGATTATCAAGTTTTCACATGAAATTATCTTTCATACAGTCCTGCATTTTCAACAAGAAATTTGAAATAAGGGGATGTCAAAGGATTTGAGTTAAAGACACCTAGGTTAAAAAAAACAAAAATGGAGTGCTTGGCTTAATACTTGCTCTCTTGGCTATCATTATCAATCATTACATAGCTTCCTGTTAATAAAATTCACAACAGTTATAGAAGAGCCAGTAATTTTCTATGGTGTCCTCTGTACTTAGAAGAATGGATGACATGTGATTAAACCTCCATAAATATTCCAAGAGTCAACATATGGTTTTGCATAAATATCATCAATCAATAGGTCATCTTTATAATCAAATATGAACATTAACAGATTTGAAAAATATACTTCTGAAGCATTTCCAAGCAATTGGCCATGTATCATTTCATATATGTGGTGCTATATTAGCAAAGGGCATTGATATGCAAGAGTATGAGATTTTCCATTGGGTTTTCATTAGAATTTTGTATGTCAAAATTCAATTTTGGGTGTAAGACTTTCCTAGCTAGCTTTTAACTTGGCTTCATTATGTTCCTGTCTGTTAAAAAACACATCACTGAAATCATTCAGAACAAAAAATAATGATGCCATTTTCCCATTCTTTCAAGTCCTATAATTTATCAAGGCACAAAATGAATAGATTTACCTATAAGATATATTCAGAATTACATTATATCTCACTATTTCTACTGTTTTCTTTGCCCAAAGTATGCTGTATCCCACAGAAAGTTCTGGAAGCCTATTTTCAGAATGAGAAAGAAGATAATTTTATATCACTTCTGATTTTATTTTAATTTTATCTTATAGCATTTTCCAAAAGAATTATTAATATATTAGGAAAGAAATATATGCTTCACTAAACAAATAAAATATAATACATATAATAAAAGATATGAGAGAAATAAAAACACATTGTTTCTTCCAAATTTTCTTTCTTTCCTTTTTGTTCTTGATATATTACAGAGAGACCACAGTGCCATTGTCACCATTTTCACCACCACCCCTATCATCCAATCCACTCTGTCACTCTTACAGGGATGAAAAAACAAATATGGCATAACAAGCTACACTAAAAACAAGGATACACCATCACATTAAGGTTGCACAAGGTAATCCAATAGGGGAAAATGGTCGTCATCCCTCGCCCCCGCCCCCGCCCCCGCCCCCGCCATCACATCCTACTCCCATTTTTAGGATTACACAAGAACACCAACTTATGCATATGTAGAGAACCTAGATCAGTCACTACAGGTTCCCTAATTTCTCAAATTCCCTTGAGTTTCAGCCAGTTGATTCTGAGGGCCTGATTCTCCTGATTCCCCTGACACCTCTAGTTCCTCTGATCCTTTCTCTCCGTCCTGAGTAAAACTCCCCGTAAGGTTTTACTACTCTACATCTGCTCCCATCAGTTGCTAGATGAAAACTTTCTTGTCCCTTTGAAGGTGATTCTGCTAGGCTCAGGTAGGACAAACTGTAGGTCATTGGTTTTGTGTCTGGGTTCTTGTTCCAATCTGTCTACTTGAGGCTTTGCCTTGTTAAAGAAGTTGGCCAGGTCAGGTCCTGTGTTTCCCATTACTAGAAGTCTTTGCTAAGTTTACTTTTATAGCTTTCATGGAGTTTCCATTACACTAGGTTTCCACCTTTCACCAAACTGTCTCCCAATTTCAGTCTTTCCTCCCAATATTTTCTCCCACCCTTCCCTTCATCTATTTTCTCCTGGTCCCAAATGAACCTACATCCAGTTCACCTGCAAAATCTATTCTATTTCCCCTTCCCAGTGAAATTCTAGCATCACCCTTAAGCCCTAGTTGGTCTCTGGGTCTGAGGAGTATAGCATGATTGTCTTTTACTTTGTAGGTAATAGCAACTTTGAATGACTACGTTTGAATGAATTTGCATATATGCTTCTCTCAGGATGTTCTTTTCTAGTTCTATCCATTTCCCTGAAAATTTGACGATGTCTTTGTTTAAATGGCTGAGTAACACTCCATTGTATGAATGTACCATATTTTCTTTATCCATGATTTAGTTGAGGGACAACTTACTTGTTTCCCATTTCTGGCTGTTATAAATAAAGCTACAGTGAATATACTTTAATAAGTGTCCTTGTGATGGAATGGAGTACTCTTTGATTATATGCCCAGGAATGGTGGAACTGGATCTTGAGGTAGATTAATTTTCCATTTTTTGAGAAACAGTGCTATTGATTTCTAAAGTTTCTTTACAAGTATACATTCCCGTCAGCAGTGGAGGAGTGTTCCCTTTGTTCCAGCTCCTGGGCAGCATGAACTGTCACTGGTGTTTTTTTATCTTAGACATTCTGAAAGGACAAAGATGGATTCTCAAAGTCATTTTGATTTGAATTTCCTTGATGGTTAAGGGTGTTGAACATTGCTTTCTTTCTTTCTTTTTTTCCTTTTTTTATTGGATATTTTCTTTATTTATATTTCAAATGTTATTCCCTTTCCTGGTTCCACGCCTGAAACCTCCTATCCTTTTCCCCCTCTCTCTTCTTCAATGAGGGCGTTCCCCCACCCACTCACCAACTCTTGCCTCCCCACCATTGAATTCCCATACACTGGGTTTTAGAGCCCTGACAGGACCAAGGGCCTCTCCTCCCATTGATGGTATTTCTTCTTCGTGGGCTTCCTGTGGTCTGTGAATTGTATATTGTGTATTCTGTAACCCTGATCTCTCCAAAACTCTTATCATGAAAGGGTATTGGAAGCTTTTCACCACCTAATGAGATGATCATATATTATCCTTTCAGTTTGTTTATGTGGTAGATTACATTGACAGATTTTTATGTTGAATGACCCCTGCATCCCTGGGATGAAGCCTACTTGATCATGATGGATGATCGTTTTGCTATGTTCTTATATTTAGTTTGAGTATTTTATTGAATATTTTTGCATCAAGGTTCATGACAGAAATTGGTCTGAAATTTTATTTATTGTTTGAATCTTTCTGTGATGTAGGTATCAAGGTGATTGTGGCCTTATAAAATGAATTTGCCAATATCTCTTCTGTTTCTATTTTCTAGAATAATTTGGAGAATATTGGTATTAAGTCTTCATTGAATGTCTTTTAATGTTCTGGACTAAAACTGTCTGTTCCAAGGCTCCTTTTGTTTGGGAGACTTCAATGACTGCTTCTGCTTCCTAAGAGGTTACAGGTCAATTTAAATTATTTATCAGAAATTTATTTAACTTTCATAAGTGGTATCTCCCGAGAAAATTGTATCTTTTGTTTCGATTTTCCAAGTTTATGAAGCATAGTTTTTGAAATATGATTTAACTATTCTTTGGATTTCCTCAGTGTCTGTTGTTATAACCAGTTTTTGTTTCTGAATTTGTTAACTTTAATATTTTTCTCTGCCTTTTATTTGGTTTATATAAGAGTTTTTTCAAGCTTGTTGATTTTCTTAAAGAATCAGTTCTTTGTTTTGTGGATTCTTTACATTGTTCTCTTTGTTTCTATTTTGCTGGTTTAAGCACTGTGTTTGATTGTTTCCTGCCATGTATTCCTCTTGGGTGTATTTGCTCCCTTTTGTTCTCCAGCTTTAGGTATGCTGTTAAATCTCTAGTATGAGATCTTACTAATTTTTTTATGAAGACACTTAGGGCTGTAAATTTTCCTCTTAGCACTGCTTTCACTGTGTTGTATCAATTTGGGCATGCCATTCATTCATTTTCATTGATTCTAGATAGTTATTGTATTATTTCTTTAATTTTTGCATGGAGCCCAAAGTTGTTCAGTATAGAAATGCTCAATGTCTGTGAGTATGTAGGATTTACATTGTTTCTGTTATTGTTTATATCCAGCCTTAATCCACCGTGCTCTGATATGATTCAGAGAATTATTTCAATTTTCTTGTTTCTGTTGAGACTTGCTTTGTGCCTATATCAAGTTTTGAGAATGTTCCATCATGTACTGTGAAAAGGTATATTCTTTTGTGTTTCCTTGGAATGTTTTGAACATATCTGTTATGTTCATTTGACTCACAATGTCTGTTAGCTCCATTAGTTCTGTGATTAGATTTTGTCTGGATAACCTGTCCATTTGTGAGAGTGGGCAATTGGAGTCTTTCGTTATTAATGTGTGAGATTAAGTATGTAGTTTATTTGTTTATTCATTCATTCACTTGACATTCTGATCTCATCCCTCCCCCATAGTCCTCCAGGTGCTCTCTTCACACAGACCCTCCTCCATCACCCTCCCCTTCTCCTATAAGAATGTTATGCCCCAATTCCAAGGGAAAACCCCGGAGAGCTCAAGACCTGAGAAGTCCGATGCAACTTGCATAAGAGTCCTTTATTACGATTCTTGACTCGAACTGAAAACCTCCCCACAGCATAGGTCTGGAGTGCGACCCCAAGCTTGGGTGTCTTAGCATATATACAGTGTAGTTAGAAATAATGTAGCAGAGGATGGCCTAGTAGCCCATCAATGGGAGGAGAGGCCCTTGATCTTGCAAAGATTATATGCCCCAGTACAGGGAAATGCCAGGGCCTGGAAGTGGGAGTGGGTGGGTTTAATGCAGGACTGGGGAAGGTATAGGAGACTTTTGGGATAGCATTTGAAATGTAAATGAAGAAAATATCGAATAAAAATGTTTTTGAGAAAAAAAATAGAAAAAAAATTTCCTTGAATGCTTAGGATGAAGAGGAGGGAAGGCGGGTGATGTGATGTAAGTCTTGATGCTCAGACTTGATACCATTTGGTAGGGCAGAATCTGAAGGATGAGAGGGGGATTGAAGATTGTCTTTAGTGGGGCTATCAGGAACTAGTTTTATGGCTGATCGTAACTGTCTGTGACCTCTGATTACCTCTTTCCTATGATTTAGGTATGGGACCCTAATCTCCTTTCCTCAAGGACAGGCACCATCTGCACCTGGTTATCTGGGAAAGCTCTGGCCTTGGCATCACTGAAGCTGAGGAGTTTTTGTTATTTGTCTTCCTCAGGCTGGCACCTGTGGCTCCTTGAGTCCTCTCCGAGCAGCTGGGGAGGTGGAAAGAACCCCCAAGTTTGCTTCAAGGCAGGAGGGGGAGACAGGGGTGGGAGAAAGCAGAGCTTCTGATGGAAAATGCAGAGGCAAGGCACAGAAGCAAGCCTCACCAAGCTTGCTGGGAGAGAGCCTAAGGGGAAAAGGGATTTCTGCAGGAGAGTGCAGACACAAGCTGCCTGTGCACCTCAAGAATGGGGACCCACCCCCACCCCCAAGTACCATCCCACCCTGGCACATCAAGCACTGCAGTACTACATGCATCCTCTCCCAACGAGCCCAAATAAGGCAGCCCAGTTAGGGGAACAGCTTTCAAAAATAGGCAATGAATTCATGGACAGGTACTGATACAATTGTTGGGGAATTCACATGAAGACCATGTTGCACATCTGCTACATGTATGCTGGTGGGTTCAGTCCCCTAAGGGTCCAGTTTAGTTGACTCTGTTGATCTTCCTGTAGAGTCCCTCTTCTCTTTTGGTCCCTCAATCCTTACCACAACTCTTCCTCAAAATTCCATCTAATATTTTTGGGAAGCAAGCTCCATCTAATATTTGACTGTGTGTCTCAGCATCTGAGAGGACAGTTAAGGTTCCTGTCTGCAAGGGTAAGAAAGTATAATTAATAATGTCAGGGACTGGTTCTGGCCCATGGGATGGGGTCTCAAGTTGGACCAGTCATTGGTTGGCCATTTCTTCCATCTCTGTGCCATCTTTTGTCCTTATATATCTTGTAGACAGGACATATTTTCTGTCAAAGGTTTTGTTGAGTGTGTCACTGTCCTTAAACCTCCAGTGGGAGTCCTGCCTGGCTACAGCAGGTAGCTGCTTCAGGCTCCATATCCACACTAGGAGTCTCAATCCAGGTCTCAGGCAAGTCCTAGAGATGCCTGCCCTCTGTCTGATGCCAATTTCCATTTTCTTTGTCTGCTCACCTTACACCAGTTTTCCCTATCCCTATCCCCCCATACCCTCTCCCACTCAAGTTCTTCCCTCTCTTCACCTCTGATGTGTATTATATATCTGCTTTTTAGTGAGATTCAAGCATCCTCCTTTGGACTCCCCTAAGATTTACAACTATTGGTGTCCTTGAGTTTAGCACGTAGATGTTAAGGACTAAAAAGTCATCTTGGTGTATTTTTCCTTTAATGAATATGAAATATCCTTACTTATCTGATTTGATTTAATTTTGTTTGAAGTCTATTTTGCTGTTGTTTGTATGTTTGTTTGATATTAGAATAGCTACACCAATGTGCTTGTTAGGGGCATTTGCTTGCAAAATCTTTTTTCAACTTGTTAATTTGAGATACTCTGTCATTGATATTGAATCGAGCTTTTTGAATGGCATAGGAGGATGGGTCCTGTTTTTATATCCATTCTTTTAGCCTGTGTCTTTTTAATGTTGAATTATGTCTGTTGATATTGAGTTATATTAATAACTAAAAATTACAATAATTTGTTTCTGTTATTTTGGTTTCTCTCTCTCTCTCTCTCTCTCTCTCTCTGCGTGTGTGTGGGGGGGTGTTCCTTTTTTTTTTTATTTTTCTGGTATGAGGTTATTCATTACCAGTGTTTTCTGCCTTTAGCCAATCTCCTTGAACTGGAATTTTCCTTCTAGTTCTTTCTGTAGATCTAGATTTGTGGATAGTATTTAAATTTGACTTTGTCATAAAATAGTCTGTTTTTTTCTAGTTATGATGATTTTCAGTTTTACTGAGTATAGATGTCTGGGCAGGTGTCCATGCTCTCCTAGAGTTTGCAACACATATATCCAGGCACTTCTGGCTAGAAGATTTGGGTGTAATTCTAATTGGTGTTCCTTTGTATATTACTTAGCCATTATTCTTTGCAGCTTTTAATATTCTTTCTTCTGTATGTTTAAATTTTTCTTTATTATGTGAAATAGAGATTTACTTTTCTGGTCTAATTTATTTGGTTTTCTCTAAGGTTCTTTTACTTTCATAGGCATGCTCTTTAGGTTAGAAAAATATTCTTCTATTATTTTTTTAAATATGCTTTCTGGGTTTGTTCAGCTGGGATTGTTGTCCTCCTTCTACTCCTAATACTTTTAGATCTGGTCTGTTCATACAGTCCCACATTTTCTGGAAATTTTGTATTAGGAATTTTCTAGATGTAATATTTTCTTTGACTGATGAGTCTATTTCTTCTATCCAATCTTCAATTCCCAAGCTTCTTTCTTCCACCTCTTATCTTCTATTGGCAATGCTTGCATCTGTAGTTCCTATTTGCTTTCCTAGATTTTCTATTGCCAGAATTTCTTCCTTTTGCTTTTTCATTATTGTGTCTATTTCCAAGTTCGGATTCTGAACAGTTTCCTTCCTTCCTTCCTTCCTTCCTTCCTTTCTTTCTTTCTTTCTTTCTTTCTTTCTTTCTTTCTTTCTTTCTTTCTTTCTTTCTTTCTTTCTCTCTATATTCTTTTCTCCTTCTCCTCCTCCTTCTCCTCTTCCTCCTCCCTATCCTCCTCGCCTCCTTCTTTTTCTTCTTGTTATTATTCTTCTATTTCTTTGTTTTTTGTTTTGTTTGTTTTTATATCCTTCCCTTTCTTTAAGTGATTTATTGATTTCTTCTTCTTCTTTCATTTGTATTTCCCTTGATTTCTTTAGAAGATTTTTTTTTCATCTTTTTAAAGAACCTCTATCATCTTGTTTTAGGATGGAATCTTCTTTCAATATTAGTTAAATCCATTTGGTTCATAACTTCTGTTAGAATCACTGTGTTTCCATGATCTATCCATTGATAAGAATGGGGTGTTGAAGTCTCCCACTATTATTGTGTGAGGTATAATGTATACTTTGAGCTTTAGTAAAGTTTCTTTTATGAATGTGGGTTTCCCTGTATTTGGAGGATAGATGCTCAGAACTGAGAGTTCATCTTGGTAGATGTTATTTCCTTTGATGAGTATGAAGTGTCCTTTACCTTTTTTGATAACTTTTGGTTGAAAGTTGATTTTATTCAATATTAGATGGCTACTGTAGCTTATTTCTTGGGACCATTTGCTTAGAATTTTTTTCCAGCCTCATACTCTTACTCTGAGGTAGAGTCTATTTTTGTCTTTTTCTATTTCCATTTTTAGTTCCTGGAAGATTTTGTTCAATTCCTTCACTTGTTTGGTTATTTTTCTCTAATTCTTTAAGGAACTTTTGTGATTGCTCTTTAAGAGCTTCTAGCACTTTACCCGTGTTCTCCTGTATTTCTATAAAAGGATTATTTATATCCTTCTTAATGTCCTATATCATCATCATGAGATGTGATTTTTAAATCCAAATCTTGCTTTTCTGGTGTGTTGGGTAATTCAGGACTTGCTGTGGCAGGAGTACTGGGTTCTGAAGATGCCAAGTAGCCTTGGTTTCTGTTGCTTATGTCCTTGTACTTGTCTCTAGCCATCTGGTTATCTCTGGTATTAGTTGGTTTTGCTGTGTCTAACTGGAGCTTGTCCCTCCCTTGGGCCTGTGAGCCTGTGATCTTAGGTGTATCAGCAATCCTGGGAAGACCAAATCTCTCCTGGGCAGGATTTGGGTGCAGAGGTCTGTGGGAGAGTCTTAGCTCCTGGGCACAAATGGAGACCAGAAGAATCCCGTCCCCTGCTGCTCCTCTGTTCCTGTTCCCTGGACACTCCTGGCTGGTCCCTCTTTGGACAGTAGTGATTTCACCTGTGGCCTTAGGAGTGAGAGCACTCCTGGGAGACCAGCATTGTCCTGGCAGGATTTGTGTGTGGAGGCCTGTGGTACAGCCTTAGCTCCAGGGCACAGATGGAGACTGAAGATATTATCTTGATAAAGTTGGTTTAAAGGTCAATTAAGGTCAATGCATCCTCCAGGTGAACTGAAATATTCCAATTTTGCTATCTTCATATTGCAGGCCTCTGGTGGTGCCATGTTGGCCTTGTTCTTTTTCATTGTATCCTTACACTGGAGTTTATTCATCTGCATTTTGGATGATTATAGGTCTTTGTTGGGTTAGTGTTTTGTTCCTCGGTTACTGTTGGCTCTTTGGTGTTCGGGTGTTTGTTGTCTGAATTTCAGATAAGCAGCTCCGCTCTGATCCAACAGGGAGTCTCAGATCAGGTCGGAGGTTGGACTTCTGGTACCTAGCTTTTGATGCAGTAGGGAATTTCCTCTCTTTTGTTTGGTGTGGTTTGCATCTGAGAAACAAGAGTCTGCTTGAATCAGTGCTGGGGCCCAGCTGCAGAGTAGGTGATGAGGTGGCAGGGTGGTCAGTAGAATGGGGTTTAGATAGTGGGGCAGTTCAGCTGACAGAAATGTCACTTACCTGTTCTTTTGACCAGCGTGACCTGCTCCTGAGCATCAGGAGTCTGTCTGAAATGGAGGCAGAGGCCTGTATGGAGGGAAGCCAGTAAGGTAGGGAGAGGAGGGCTATGGAATTATCATCAGAAACCAAGTCTAGGGAGTGGACTGGTTCGGCTGATAAACATGTCATTCATCTGTTCTTCTCTTCTTTATACTTTTTAGTGACATACAGTCATTTATTTCATGTGCGGGGGTGGAAATATGTGTGAAAAGATGAACATATGAAGGTCAGTGGACTGTTTTTGGAACTAGGTTCTCCTCCCACCAAATGAATTACCAAGACTGAATTCTGGTTCAGGATTGCTCAGATATCAAGCTTAGGCAAAAGAAACTCTATACATGGCAACATCTTTTCTGCCTTCTTCAAATTTTTCTTTTGAAACGAACAAAAATTTTAGTAATTGTTAATGCCTTGAATCCCTTTAACCATTACTTAAACAATTTAAACTATTGAGGTAACATTTGATAGAGGGCTAATATTCAATACATACAAAGAACTCAAGAAGTTAGACTCTAGAGAACCAAATAACCCTATAAAAATGGGGTAGAGAGTTAAAGAAACAAGTCTTAGCTGAGGAATTTCAAATGCCAATGAAGTACCTAAAGAAATGTTCAACATCTTTAGTCACAGGGAAATGCAAATCAAAACAACCCTGAGATTCCATTTCACACCAATCAAAATGGCTAAGAACAAAAACTCAGGTGACAGAAGATGCTGGCAAGGATGTGGACAAAGAGAAATACTCCTCCATTGATGGTAGGATTTCAAGCTGGTACAACCACTTGGGAAATCATTCTGATGCTTCCTCAGAAAATTGGAGATAGTTCTCCCTGAGGTTCAAGTTAGACTGCTCTTGGGCATATACCCAAAAGTGCTCCAACATATCACAAGGACAGATGTTCCTGTGTGTTCATCGTAGCCCTACATGAAGTTCAAGAAGAAGGAACATCAGAGTGTGAATACTTCAGTTCTGTTTATAAAGGGGAACAAAATAATCACAGAAGATAAAGGGAGAAAAGGACCTGGGGGGAGGGGTGACACAGGAGAGGGAGGGAAAAGGGGGCGGGATACAGTGTGGAAGGAGAAAGAAGAAGTACAGAAGGTTAGGAAATTGAAAGGAGATATGCAGCCATGGGGAATGTGGAACTGGGGTTAGCCACTTCAAAGTCCCAGATGCCAGGGAAGTCATGATTACTCAGGATCCAGTTGAGATGACATTAGCTGAATTAGCCAACAAAGGAGATAGATCCTTTAGTGTCTGTATTCAACTGATAGGCATGGCCCCAGGTTGAGGGATGGGGCCACACACCCATCTGACTATCGTTAACCCAGAATTATTCCTGTCTAAGAAAATGTAGGGACAAAGAGCAGAGCAGAGACTGAATGAAAGGCCATCCAAAGAGTACCCTTCTTAGGGGTCCATCTCAGATCCAGACACCAAACACAGACACTGTTGCTGATGTCAAGAACAAACACAGACACTGTTGCTGATGCATACAGGAACATGGCTGACAGGACACTGGTATAGCTGTCCCCTGTGAGGCTCTGCCCAGGCCTAACCAATATAGATGTGGGTGCTTGCAGTCTACCATCGGACTGACTCCTCCTAATGGAGGAGTGAAGGGAAGGAATGAAGGAGTAGAAGGGGATTGCAACCCCATAGGAAGAACAACAATATCAAGTAACTGACTCCCCAGAATTCCCAGGAACTAAACCACCAACCTAAGAGTTCACATGGAGAAACCCATGACTCCAGCTGCATGTGTAGAAGAGGATTGCCTTATCTGGCATCAGTGGGAGGGGAGGATCTTGCTTCTGTGGAGGCTCATTGCCCTAGAGTAGCAGGATGGTATGGCAGTGAGGCAGGTGTAGGTGGATGGGTAGGGCAGCACTGCCATTGAGGCAGGGGAGGGGTATTGGGAGGGGAGGATTGAGGAGGGGAATCCAGGTAGGGGGATAAAATGTGAAATATAAATAAATAAAATAACCAATAAAAAATATTGAGGAAGTTGATTTTTACTTTTCAATAATAAGTGTATACATGTTTTTTCATATAAATAGTAAAAGGGTAAAATGAGTTTTGGAGTTTATGAAACCAACATTCAACATCTATGTTCAAAAGAAACAAATAGAGTGAACTAGATTCCTCAGAGAATAAAGGCATGGGCCATGCAAACCTGGAGCCCACATAAGAGCCAAATGTAAACATCTTTCATCTGAGCTCTTCTACAGTGTGACAGGAGTTAGAGAGAGGAGACTATTCTGGAACTCTCTGGACAGCTGACAAGAAAGGAAAACTGCTTCAAAACTAAAATGGAAGTGAGCCTAGTCCCAAAGTATCCTCTGACTTTCACAAGCATACCATGGTATCTACACATTCATACCATCCACACTCACACAGTAATTCAAACTGGCATACAGGAACATGGATGAGAGTATACATACACATTTACATACACAGACACAATAACTAATACAACCACCTTAAAATTTAAAAATAATAGATAAGTTGGTTTGAAGCCACAATGTTATTATTTTCTCGTGTAATTAATCTGTTAATAAATTTGTCATACCATCTATCATCAATTGTTCTAGATAACACAGGAGGTCAATAATTAGAGACACCTGATATATTTGCCAAGAATTCTGAGTCAAATACAAATCAGGATTTGAAGATAACCGCTGTATGGAATTTCATTTAAAAATTCCTTACACTTTGCAGTATTCTTGAGAAGATATTTTGAAACTTCTAGTTACAAAGGTAAGTCATTAGCAATATATTTCTAAATGATACAAGCTGTTAAGCATTTTGATTCTGTCTGTATTATTTTCAGCTTTATACATTACTCTAAGATTCTCTCTATCCAATTCATTTTTCTTGAAAATTTTTACCAGTAATCTAATTCTCTAATTTATATGTGAGATCAAAAAAATGTCAGAGAAGATTATATGGAAAAGCTTTAACAATGGTTCAATAAAAATATGTTCTCTGATATATTTAAGCTATTTCTGCAAATTCTGTCCTACAATTGTTGCAAACATGGTATTAAAAAACATTAATGCAACAATTAAATATTTATAATTTATGTATTTTTTAGCCTACTAGTTCATCTTTCACATTAAGATAAATCTATATGAAAATGTGTAATACTTTTTCTGTAAACTAGTTGTATTCCATAATGGTGCTATTATTATATGTTTTATTGAAAATAACATATGCACTAAAACATTTTAGGGGGACTATATTGGTAATTTATTTCTCTACTAGAAAAAAAAGTAAGTAAGATGTTAGAGTGGGCTTCTGTTTATAGACACCCCTTTCTCAATAAAACATTTGACAAGTGTATAGATATCAACAGAGACGGGAACATATTTGTTTTCAAGGTAAAACAAGGGAATAAAACAGATGAGTTGAAAGGAATAAAGATAATCATTCAGATGTAAATATATTCTCTCTAGAACTGTGTAAGATAAAGAAAAATGACTATCTTCCCCTAACTTGTCTGTATTTGAATTTTGTATTTGTTTAAATAATTCAAGCAGCAGAAGAATCCTGCAGATGTTTTCTAATTTGGTCACTAGCAAATTTTTAAAGGAACATTTTGGTGCTTTAGACTGTGTACATGTGGCATTTCTGAGTGCTTTCCCAAAGAGAAACACTTAATTTGAAAAATTACCACCAGGACTGATTTGAGTACGACAGCTTATGCACACCATGTTGTGTCTTCTTCTGCTCTGTACACATTGTTTTCCTTCATCTTTTGGATACGGTTTTGAAGAATGAGTGGGTCATTCTTAGCAGGAGAGCTCATCATGTGACTACCAGATACAGGAGGTAGATGAGTCATTGCTATACAGACTACGAATTATGCATGCTGGAGAAATCCATATTCATGTTTGCATTTGACCTAAGCTTCAACTTTAAAAATAGATTTAACAAAAATTATACGGAAATTCAAAAATTGTTTTGCTAGGAAGCAAACAAGTTATGCAATGCAATTTAGAAAAAGAATGTTCCCTCTGCTAGAAAGAAATCACATTAGCAATGAAATACTATATGTCAGTCTGAGCTTAAGCCCACATTCAAGAACATATTGTACACAAAACTTCGGAAATCTATTTATCTGCTGTATGATTGATAGCTAATGCTGCAGCTCAGAGACCTTAGGGCAATACTGATTCCCCATTGTTTGTCAGTAAAGAATATTATTTGAATGAGAGGCTGTATCTCTTTCACAGTCCATGGAAAAAAAGCCCAGGTATCTGGGCTTTGGATAAAGTCTAATAACATGGATTCAATAGCCAAAGGATTTTTTTGTGTTCTTAGCTCACCACTAAATTGATTACGTATACAAATTGAACCTGTGTTGTTTTATTCATGCATAAAACATGAATGCTTTGACATTTGCTACAAAGGGTAGAGCTAAGACATGACTTACCTGACATAATCTTTTGGCTCACAGTCTTGCACACACACACACACACACACACACACACACACACACACACACATACACACACACTACAAAACAAATATATGTATGTATATATGTACACATTTATGATTTATGATCTGTTTTTTTTCTAATTATGTTTTGTTTGTTCTACTGAGAATAAGCCTGCCCTGTGCTGACTCTTGTTTTGTATATTAATACATTCCAAAATCTCAGACACATTTGCCTGTCTCTGTTCCCAGAAAAGGCATATTGAAAAATAAGCCTCCTTTTAACAAACACCTTCAATCGACTTCTAAAACTAAATAATGACAAAGCCAGGGTATAATACTAGTCATTGCTTGGGATCTAGAATCAGTGAAAGCTACCAGATGCACAGCTACATTTGGATATATCATTTTTGAATTAATCTTAATAATATCTTGGTAATTTTACATACCAAACTCACCCAGAAATAATCAGAATTGCACATTTTCATCTACACCCACGAATGAGAAAAGAAAACAAATACAATTGTTGTCCAGTAGCATAAAGATTTATTCCAGGTTTTCATAGGTAATACCTATTGTAGAATTAGAATTCTGATATGATTAATATTACCTTATTATAGGAAAAGAAGGTTTATACAGAATGAAGAACCCAGAATCTCTGCTTGGTATAGACAGGTAAAAAGGATGTCTCTTGAAGCCCACGCACGCTTGAACTTTCTCTGTAAGCATAACTGCTGAATTTCTGATTCTTTAAATCCCTCCTTTACCTGCTGAGTATTTAGATTATAAGTGTGTGCATCCAGGGTGGATTTTTGAAAAATTCAGTATATTTTCCCTTTAACAGCTGACTAAAACCAATTTCTTAAATTACTGAGGTATTTAGATTTATGCCAGTATCTCCATTTTTCTTCTCATTTTTTATGCATTTTCTGGAAATATCCATCAATTGATTTCACTGAAGTATGTATTCTTCTTTTCTTAGTGTTTTGGACATCACACTTCACATTTCAATCCACCCCATTACAACATCTAATCCTTTATATTAAAATTATTTTATTAAAATATACAGATAATATGGCTGCATATGCTTTGAGCAATGCTAAAATATTTGAAATTTTAACTTCAATTTTATTCAATCCTCATACTATTAAAACCTAACTTTTAGTTTTACTTACTTTTATCCCATATTAAAGTTTTAACAATTTTTAATTAATCAAGAATGATCTAGTTTTTTATTGTATACTTGTCTTTTTTAACTGTTAGCCAATTTTCTGAGAAAACACCAAATTCTAGAATGGCTGTATAAGTTATTTCTTCCACCAGTAATGGAGGAGTGTTCACCTTACTCCATACCCTCACCATCAAGTGCTGTCCATTGAGTTTTTTATTTTAGCAATTTTGATGGGGGAAAAGGTGGAATCTCAGAGCTATTTTGATTTACATTTCACTGATTACTAAAGATGCTGGACATTTCTTTAAGTTTCTTGGTCATTAGAGAGTCCTTTGTTGAGAATTGTCTGTTTAGCTCTCCCCCCACCCCACCTATTTTTAATTGGTTCTTTTGGGTTGGTGGTGTCTAACTACCTGAATTATTTGTATATTTTTAGATATTAGCCTGTTGTCAGATGTAGGATTGTTGAAGATCTTTTCCCAATCTATAAGCTTCTGTCTTATTGACAGTGAACTTTGACTTTCTTTTCAGTTTCATGAGGTCCCATTCATTAGCTATTGGTCTGAGTGCCTGAGCTATTGGTGTTATGTTCGGAAACTTGTTTCCTGTATCAATGAGTTCAAGTCTATTTTTCACTTTTTGTTCTATTACATTTAATGTATCTTGTTTTATGTTGAGGTCTTTGATCCACTTGGACTTGAATTTTGTGCAGAGTGAAAATTGTGGATCTGTTTGTATCCTGCATGCATCACCCAGTTATATCAGGACCATTTAATAAAGATGTTTTCCCTTTTCCATTGTATGGTTTGAGCTTCTTTGTGAAAAATCAAGTGTCCATAGGTCTGTGGGTTTATTTCTGTGTTGTGAAACAGTTTTTTATCATTACTGCTGTGTAGTACTTTTTGATGTCAGGTAAGGTAATAACTCCAGAACTTCTTTCATTGTTCAAGTTTTTTCAGCAACCCTGCATTTGTTTATTTTTGTGTTTGTCTGTTTTTTTTTTTTTCTATATGAAGTTGAGAATTGTTATTTCAAGGTCTGTAGAGAATTATATTGGAATTTTGATGGGAATTGTATTGAATGTGTAGAGTGCATTTGATGAGATGGCCATTTTTACTGTTAATTCTACTGATTCAAGAGCATGGGAGATTTTCCCATCTTCTGATACTTTCCGCAGTTTCCTTCTGCGGAGACTTGAAGTTCTTGTCTTCCATTTACTTGATTTGAATTATATCAAGATCTTTTATAGTATTTGCAGCTCTTGTGAAGAATAGCTTCTCCCTAACATCTTTTACAACCATTTATCATTTGGATATAGGAGGGCTATTTGAGTTACTTTGTATCTCACCCCTTTACTGAAGATGTTTATCAATTGTATGAATTATCTGGTAGAATTTTTAGGGTCACTTATGTATACTATCATATCATCTGCAAAAATAATACTTTGGTTCCTTTCACATCTATATCCTTTTTTCTCATTTTGTTGTCTTATTGCTTTAGCTAGTTCTCCAAGTAGTAATTTGAAGAAGAGGGAAGAGGATGAAAATCTTGTTTTTTCCCTGATTTTAGTGGAAATGCTTTATGTTTCTCTTCATTTGATTTCAATTTGGCTATTTGCTTCCTGTGTGTTGCCTTTATTGTGTTTAGATATAGACCTTGTATTCCTGTTCACTATGAGACTTTTAAAGTGAATAGGTGTTGCATATTGCCTGAGACTTTTTTTTAGCACCAAATGTGTTATTTCAGGTGCTATTTTTTCTTTCACTTTGTTATACAGAGGATTAAGTTGATGGATTTTTGTATATTGAACCATGCCTGTATCCCCAGGATGGAGCCAAATTAATAATGGATGCTGATATCTTTGAGATGTTCACATATTTAGCTTTGGTAGTATTTTATCGAGTAATTTTGCATCAATGTTTCCAAGGAAGTTAGTCTGAAAATTTTTTTTTGTTGAGTGTGTTAAGTAAAAGGGTGAATGTGGCAAAATAGAATGAGTTTGGAAGTGTTCTTTCTCTTTGAATTTTGTGGGAGAATTTGAAGAGTATTGTTAGTTGATATCTTTTTGAACGTCTGGTAGAATTCTATACTAAAACCGTTTGGTCTTGGACCTTTTTTTGTTGGAAGACATTTTATGACTGCTTCTCATTCCTTAAGAGTTATAGAACTATTTAGATAATTTATTTCCATGTTCAAGTTTCTCTCTCTCTTTCTTTCTTTCTTTCTTTCTTTCTTTCTTTCTTTCTTTCTTTCTTTCTTTCTTTCTTTCTTTCTTTCTTTCTTTTTCTTCTTCT
>NC_034610.1:39898396-39905462 GCF_900095145.1 Mus pahari | reverse complement strand
CTCCTCCTCCTCCTCCTCCTCCTCCTCCTTCTTTTCTTCTTCTTCTCCTTCTTTCAGGTGTACTTTTAAATCATTAGTATGAGGTCTCTCCAATTTCCTTATAAAGACACTAAGTGCTATGAAATTTCCAACTGGCACTGCATTTTTTTTATTAGATGTTTTCTTTATTTACACTGCAAATTTTATTCCCTTCCTCATTTCCCCTCTAAACATCCCCCATCCTATCCTCCTCCACTTGCTCACTAATTCTCCCACTCCTGCTTCCATATCCTGACATTCCCCTATACTGGGCCATCAAGCCTTCACAAGACCAAGGGCCTCTCCTTTCTCTGATGTCCCACAAGGCTATCCTCTGCTACATATACAGCTGGAGACATGGGTTCCTCTGTGTGTACCCGTGGATTGGTGATTTGGTCCCTGGAAACTCTGGGGTACTGGTTGATTCATATTGTAGTTCCTCCTATAGGGCTGAAAACACCTTCAGATCCTCTAGCTCCTCCATTGGGGACCCTGTTCTCAGTCTAATTTATGGCTGTGAGCATCCACTTCTGTATTTGTCAGGCACTGGCAGTGCCTCTCGGGAGACAGCTATATCAGACACCTGTCAGTAACCACTTGTTGGCATCCACAATAGTGTCTGGATTTGTTCACTGAATATGGGATGGATCCCCATGTGGAGCAATCACATGTGGGGATGCCCTTTCCTTCGGTTTCTGTCCCAAACTTTGTTTATGTATTTCCTCCAATGGGTATTTTGATCCCCCTTCTAAGAAGGACTGAAGTAACCGCACTATGGTCTTCCTTCTTCTTGAGCTTCATGTGGTCTATACGGCACTGCTTTTTTGTATCCATATGTTTGGGTATCTCATGGCCTCATTTTCATTAAATTCTATAAAGTCTTCAATTTCTTTCTTTATTTCTTCTATAATCCAGTGTTCACTGAGTAGAAAGTTGTTCAGTTTCTATGAGTATGTAGGTTTTGTACTTCTCTATATTCAATACTGAAGAAGTTTCTGTGAGGTGCTGAGAAGAATATATTCTTTTCTGTTTGAGAGAAAGTGTTCTATAGTTACCTGTTAGGTCAATAGAAATCATAAATTCTTTTAGTTTCATTAATTCTCTTTTAACTTTCCATTGAAATGACCTGTCTGCTTGTGAGAGTTGGGTGTTGAATCTCCCACCCTTGGGTTTGGTGTGTAGTTTAAGTTTTACTACGATTTCTATTGTGAATGTCGGTGTCCTTTTATTTGAGTCACAGATATTAAAATTGAGAAGTTCTCTTGGTGGATTGTTGCTTACATGAGTATAAAGTATCCTTTCATCTCTCTTGATTACTTTTGGTTGAAAGTTTATATTACTAGAAATTAGAATGTCTTATCCATCTTGTTTCTTGGAACTATATTCTTGGAAAATCAATTTATAGCCCCCTATTCTGAGATAATGTCTATCTTTCTTACAGAGTATTGTTTCTTGTATGCAGCAAAATGATGAATTCTATTCATGCCTTCATCTGTTAGCTTGCATCTTGTTATTGTGGAATTAATTCCATTGATCTTGAGAAATATTAATATGTGGAGAAGTATTTGTTTTTCTTCTTTTGCTTTTAGTTGTGCAAAATTACTCATTCCTTTGTTTTATAAAGTGTTGTTAGCATCTTGGGTTGGTATTTTTGTTCTAGTATTATTTTTAAGGCAGGGTTAGTAGACAGATGTTGTTTAAATCTGTCATGGAATATCTTGGATCCTCCATCTATGGTAATTAAAGTCTGGGTGTAGTAATCTTGGGTAACACCTGTGGTCTCTTAGGCCATTCAAGACATCTGCCCAGGCCCTTTTAGCTTTTAGAGTCTCTTTTGAGAAATCATAAGTCTCGATGCCCCAGTGTACAGGGAATTTGTAATTCTGATAGTTTGGCCTTCAAATGTTGCTTGGCCTCTTTATTTTGCTGCTTTTAATATTCTTTCTTTGTTCTGTACATTTAGTGGTGTTATTATTATTAATATTATTAAGTGGGAGGAGGGTTTATTTTCTGATCTAATCTGTTTGCATATCTCTAAGCTTCTTGTATATTTATAGGCATCTATTTCTTTAGGTTAGGGAAATTTTCTTCTGTGGTTTTGTTGGAGATGTTTTCTGCACCTTAGAGTGGGGAATCTACTTATTCTTCTCTTCCTAGTCTTAGATTTGGACTTTTCATCATCTCCCAAATTTTCTGCACATTTCATGCCATAAACATTATGATATCTTTACTTACTAAGGTAAAGGCATGTACTCACTCCGACTCTGTCTATGTTTTATTCCTAATCTATCATAGAATTATAGAGAATGAAATTTGAATACTGCTGCTGTAAATAGGAATTTCAGTTACACTCCTCTGACTTTTCTGGGTAGTTATCTCTTTCTGAACACCTATTGCTATTTAAAAATTTAAGTTACAGATGTTAAGCAAAAAATCATTTTTATTAAACGCTAATGTTTCCTACTAGCTATTCCTTTTGACCCCTAAGAAAATTTTTGTACCCATGGTGCTGTTTTCTGAAAAGATTCCTGGCATATATTTTGCTACATTGCAGATAAAATTCTGTACCTTTGATCTTATTAAGATAAGATATACGTATCTTGGGTACAAAATAAAAAAAAAAAAAACTCATCTTGAGTAAATTTTTCGCTTTTTATATTGCTTTATAAAGTGTTTTATGATGCTACTTTTACCTAACAGCTGCTGAAGATCAAAAGAAAGAAAATTCAAAACTGCAGAAGGATATTACAAAAACTTTCAAAGGAGACAAAGTGGTAAGAAATAATCCCATAGAAAACACCAGCTCTTGAATGTTCAACATGGGGATCATTCACGATATGGAATTTCTTAAATACTACTTAATAACTACAAACTAAACCAATTTGTCACTCAGTCATTTAAATAGATCTTCAGACTAGAAGAGATGGATTTATGTTAAGATCTATATGACATGAGTTATCACCTAGGAACAAAAAGAAATGATTTCACTCTGAATGTTGGATCTCAAAATTTGAATTCTGACTGACTGGTTGAGTTTATGATTTGAATATGTCTAGTACAATTTTATTCATAAATAATACTATGATATCTGAAAGGTAAAAATAGAATGTATTTTTAAAATATAACAGAATTCAAAACACACTGAAGATATTCAATTTTTCCATATTTAATGACAAACCATATTTAATCATGTAACAATCAAATTTTGTGTGGATTACACTTGATAAAATAATTACTAAAACTAATAAAGTTTTATGTTCATGCTACATATAGTAAGTAATAAAGGAGACACTAAATTTAACACACTTTTGTTATAAGAACGTGATACAAAGCACTGGTAGTTAGAAATGCTTTGAAACATGTTACTACATGCTGGATTTCAACAACAGAAAACCTATGAACTCACTCATGGATACTGAGAAACTTTCTATTCCATGACCACTGGGTCAAGAAAGAAAGACAGAAGGAAATTAAAGACTTTTTAGAATTCAATGAAATTAAAGGCACAACATACTCAAACCTAAGGGAAAAAAGAGTCCACTTAAAAACTCTAGAACAAAAAGAAGCAAATACACCCCAGAGAAGTAGATGGTAGGAAATAAACTCAGGACAGAAATCATTAAAATAAAAATGATGAGATTAATACAAAGAGTCAATGAAACAGCATGTGATTCATTAAGAAAATCAACAATATAGACAAACCCTAGTCAAAGTAAGTGAGAGTGTATCCAAATTAACAAAATCAGAAATGATTTTGTTTTATCTGAGGATATACAAAGAATTACAGGTTCTTCAAAAACTTATACTTAACAAAATTGAAAATTTAAATGACATGTATAATTTTTTCTTAGATTTCACTTAAGAAGGCTGAATCACCATAAGATGAGCAATCTCTATATACCTAGAATCCCTAAAGAAATAAAATGTCTAGCAACAACTGAAAAAAAAAAGAAGAAAAAGAAAGAAAGAAAGAAAGAAAGAAAGAAAGAAAGAAAGAAAGAAAGAAAGAAAGAAATCCTAGGGTCCGATGGTTTTAGTGCAAAATTCTACCAAATTTTATAGAAGAGCTAATGTCAGAACTTCTAAAATTATAATAATTACATACCAATCTCCTTTATGAACATTGATGAAGAAATGCTAAGTAAAATACTTGCAATACAAACCTGAGAGAAAACTCATTAAAAAAAAAAAAAATCCACCATGATCAAATGACTTTACCCAGATATGGAGGGATGGTTCAACATATAAAAATCCATCAATTTAATCCACCATATAAACAAACTGAAATATTTAAAAAAATACATGATCATCTCACTAGATGCTGAAAAAGACTTTGACAAAATCTGATAGACTTTCGTGATAAACGTCTTGGAGAGATCAGGGATGAAAGGCACACACCTAAACACAGTAAAAGCAAAATGCAGAAACCTAAGAGCCAACATCAAATTAAATGGAGAGAAACCTACAGCAATTCCACTAAAACAGGGACAAGATAAGGCTTCACAATCTCTCTGTATTTGTGCAATATTGTATGTGATGTTTTAGATAGAGCAAAAAGACAAGTAAAAGAGATCAAGGAGATACAACCTAGAAAGGAAGATGTCAAAATATCACTGTTCACCGAATTGTGATTTCTGAAACAAAATGATATAGTATATGTTCTTAGAATTTATTTTCAGGACCATGAGAGTCACATACCCTATGTAAATAATATCATATGACCATGAAATATAGAGTTCTAAGAAGGTGCTAGTGTTCTACAGACTGCTAAGCAGCTAAAATAATCAAACCAAAGTAGGTACAGGCAAGAGCTGCTAAGATAATAATTAAGGGTCAGATTTGGCGAAGGAATGATATCAACAAGACCCTTATCATTTTAGCCCCTTTTCAATGAAATTGCAAGGAATATAACGAAGTTTCTAGTACCTCAAGAGCTAGAAACATTTGGGTGACTCCATGATATTTATTGGATTATTTAGCAATCCAAACTTAGAATTAATTGGTAGGAACTTTTATAGTCCTCTGATCTCACAGCCCATGAACTTCCATTGTAGATACAGAGCTACATTGTAAACTAGGTTTTCTGGAACCTACCCTGAGACTGAAAGCTGAAAGTAGATGTGATGTGTATCAGCAAGCTCTGATAGAAAAACAAAACCAAAAAATCCAACCAAACAAATAAAACAACAACAACAGCAACGGCAACAAAAAACAACAGTGCCTCATTCATAGTATGGAGAATTATGCAACTATAGTTCAAATAAGGTATAACATACAGACTACTATCACATCTTAAAGATATAAAATTATGTACAAAATGAATTAAAGTATATATATATAATTCTGTAATATTTATATAAGCAAATACTTATATAGAAAAAGCAAATGAACTTAAATTTCCATTGGACTTATAGATCAAAATAAAGAAATTATTTCAAGTAGAAAACAGAGCTAATTGTCTGTAACACCTGCCAGGGACATATAAACTGAAGAAACAAAAAGAACTGCAGAAAATTATAATGTTGAACTCAGCAAGAACATTTTTTAATAATAATGTTGTTGTTTTTCTTTAAATCATATGTGTATCTGTCTTAGTCAGGTTTTCTATTCCTGCACAAACATCATGACCAAGAAGCAAGTTGGGGAGGAAAGGGTTTATTCAGCTTACATTTTCATACTGCTGTTAATCACCAAAGGATGCAGGACTGGAACTCAAGCAGGTCAGAAAGCAGGAGCTGATGCAGAGGCCATGGAGGGATGTTCTTTACTGGCTTGCCTGCCTTGGCTTGCTCAGTCCACTCTCTTATAGAACCCAAGACTACCAGCCCAGAGATGGCACCACCCACAAGGGAACCTCCCCCCTTGATCACTAATTGAGAAAATGCCTTACAGCTGGATCTCATGGAGGCATTTCCCCAACTGAAGCTCCTTTCTCTGTGATAACTCCAGCTGTGTCAAGTTGACACAAAACTATCCAGTACAGTATCTAACAGACAAATCAGGGAGTTATATGTCGTTTTTATAAAATATAGCTAAATTACTATATTTGAGTCATAAATATGGGTATTAATTTATGTAGATTATTCCTTATGTATTTTTCACTCTAACCTCTAAAACTCAGAGCAAATGCCATCAACAATACAGAGTACAAACTGTGTGGCTGTCACAGATCTGACATTAGAAATAAATGGCATTCTGTTTTTTGTCAGGAAGTCTGGAAGTTTACATTGTTCCAAGTTATAACAAAAAGCATGAGTGATCTGGCAAAATGACTCAGCTTATAGTAAAGGAACTTGTCTTAGGAATCTGCGTCTTGATTTTAAATCCACATAAAGGGTGAAGCAGAGAATATATGATCTTGACACAAAAGCCATGGCAAGCATATGTAGGTTTGTGCATATGTGCATATCACCACACAAATGCACACACACACACACACACACACATACACTTGACAGGGAAAGAAGAGAAAGAGGAGCGATAGTATAAATAATAAGTATATTTGATAAAATAGATGATTAAATATATATTAAACGCAAGAAATCCATGTCCATTCATGAACTTTCCAATTGAAAAATGAGTGAACCTGAGCTTCAAGTCCAACAGGAATGGTTCAATAGCATATTTAATACGTTACACTGTGTAAGTCTAAGTCAACTGTGCTAATGAAGAAAACCAAGCTCTCCCTCTCCCATAAAACAAAACAAATCAAAACCTCCGTTTTGTGTTTAGACTGTCTATAATGGGAAATTCTAATCTACAAATTTGATTTAACAATATCAGAAAAAAATGGTCCAGGTATTTGTGAGCAGCAAAGTTTTGGATTTTAAATGCTAACTTTTGTTAGAATGTTGACAGGAACACTATGCTGTCTACTGTATACAGTGGGTACAAAGCCTAGTAACTAGTAGTTAGCTATGTGGTGATGGGAGAAGAAAACCAAAATCCCAGTGCCATGTTTCATTGAACTCTTGTGTTTAATGTTTGAACAGCAAATTCAGACTATGATGCTTATGGTTGCAAGGGTTTTCTTTTTTTTTTTTTTTTT
>NC_034610.1:39892729-39898060 GCF_900095145.1 Mus pahari | reverse complement strand
AGACCAAGGAGCCTCTATTCCCACTGNTGGCCGATTAGGTCATCTTCTGCTTCGGGCCATCACTCCACTATGAAGGAGGAATATGTGAAGTCAGGTGATGATCAGACTAAAGCCACTGTCCTCGGGATGAAGAGAATTAATAATGTTCCTACATTTTCAGTTTGTACAGGAGGCTTGTTTTATCATAGGTTTTTGGTTGAATATGTTTCATACAAATTTTTCATACAAAAGAACAGAGCAATCTGAAGCTTTCCCTTACCTAACTTTATGCAGCTCTCCGTTCATACTTACTTACCATTTTCATATGTTTTAACATCAAAGTATTTCTCTAATCTCAAGAATCCATCTAAGTGCTAAGTGATTTAGTTGAGCAAATTTATAAACTAGTCATTTGTTTTCATTTGTTTTGTACTTGTTATCATTTATGGAAGTATACATATTGTGTTGAGGGGTGGTTATGATTTTGTAAGTTCAGAGGTTGATATCAGATGTTGTCCTTGGTCACTTTCCATCTTCATCTTGAGAAGATTTGACTTCCTAGGCTGCTAGTCAAGAAATTTTGGGGATCCACCTGTCTCTGCAACGTAGGGCTAAGATTATTCCATCACTCCTGGCTTTTTACATGGCGTGTATTTTAAATCAGCCTACTTGTGAGGCAGGTGCATTACTGACCTCTGAAGCTCCAGAATGTAATGACTGCTACTCCAAGAACTACTCCCCTTAGAATAAGATCCATGTAAAGAATAGTGCACTGTTCTAGAACATCAGAGTTTTCCTAAGTACCTACATCTTGAATCTTATATCTGATAGAGGGCTAATATCCAAAGAACTGAAGAAGTCAGACTCCTGAAACCAAATAACATCTTAAAAATGGACTACAAAGCTAAACAGAGAATTCTAGACTAAGGAAACTTGAAGGGCTAAGAAGCACTTAAAGAAATAAATGTTCAATATCCTTAGTCATTGGGGAATGAAAATCAGAACAACCCCAAGATTCTACCTTACACCAATCTGAATGGCTAAGATCAAGAACTCAGGTAACAGCAGATGCTGAGTAGGATGTAGAGAAAGGGGAACACTCCTCCATTGCTAATAGGATTGCATACTAGTACAAACACTGCGAATCAGTCTAGCAGTTCCTCAGAAATTGGGAAACAATTCTACACAAATACCATGCTATACTATTCCTGCAAATATACCCGAAAGTTGCTACAGCATGTCAAGAGGACACATGCTCCACTATGTTCATAGCAGCCAAAACCAGGAAACAACCCAGATGCCCCTCATCCAAAGAACAGATACAGAAAATGTGGTTCATTTACACAATGCAATACTACCCCACAATTAAAAATGAGGACATCATGAAATTTGTAGTTCCTCCTTGACCATTTATAAATTGAATTTCTAAATAAAATTGATTAGATGTCATTATAATTGTCACTGCTTATATTCATATCACCCATCATTTTCTACTAGTTAACATTAATTTCAACCATACCAAGATGAAAGATCATTTTTAAGTGATTTTTTTCTCCTGTAAATATGCCAATTTTGATGGCCAATGAGAATATGAACAATTTGAAATGTCTTTCATAGAAGAAGCATTCGTGAGTTGAGAAGGAATAGGAATATTGTTAAAATATTGAGTCATTTCTGTTTAAAATGTTCCATTTAAGGAAAATAGTTCTCTTTATTTTGATGGAATTATTTCATAAGGTGATAATTTTCATTGGTAATCGTACATATTGGTTGGTCAGCAACTGCTTTAGTAGCAATATTGTTATCTATTTAAATGGAATCATTGTGGAATATCTACACTCTGAATGACTCAAAATGGAAAGGAGCTCAAAATCTTCTTTCTCTGTTTTTCATGTCCTTCACAGACACGATGTGCTCAGTGATCCAGAGTGGACAAACCTTGTCCCCTTCACTTTGTGAGTAAAATACCGATCTAAGTACACAAAAATTAAACTGATGGCACACAGGTTTGTCAATGACATCTGTGACTAGATACTTAGCTCTGTTACAGTCTTTCCCCATTAGCTTACAAGCCACATAACACAGAAAAACTCAAAAAGGTAGAATTATCAAAATGCATAGTCTTCCATATGATGTTATTAATTTTGGAGGTCACTGTGAGATAGTGTCATCATGAACGTTTGTGTACTCGAGCTAGTCTATATGTATTTGTGTCTATATTTTAAAAGAGGGTTCTGCAGAAGTCTATGTAGGTCTAGAACCTACACATTTCTTATACAGGGTAGGTCTTTCCTTCATGGGACTAGTGTGGATGGAAAAGGAGAGAGCAGCGAGCCCTCTCCAGTCTGCTTCCTCTCCACCTCTCTCTGTCACACACACACACACACACACACACACACACACACACACACACACACACACACACAGAGTCACAGCACATACACGCACACACATGCACACAAACAAACACAACTGGGATTGAAATATTGGATTATTACAGAACAAAAATACTAAGAGCATGGTTCATCTATAGACAACCAGTCCTACGAGATATAGAATTTAGAATTATAGTTTGTGGAACTGTGAGGAAACACACTGCTGTAAGTCCATCCCATCCTTGGGAGCCCAACCTAATTGATAAAGCATTTAATGGTGCTCAAAAGCAACAGCTGTGTATTACCAAAGATGTAGAAAGGAGCTGGACCATTCTTGACACCCTCACCTTTATTTTGTTCTCTGATAGTGTTCTTTCAGCATATCACGTGCTGCTGTCCTTATCTATGTTTACCTGCCTTTGATTTAATAGCTCCTGGGCAAATTTGAAAAGGCAAATTCTGAAGTACAGGACCAGTCACTTTCCAAACCTAGCATGTCTGAGACAGGAGTGGCTTTACATTCCAGCTCCTCAGAAACCCCTTCTGTGTTTACTGTTTGGACATGGTGCCTGGTGATAATAGACAGACTATGATTTTCTGTCTTTGCTCTGAACTGGAATGCAAATGAAGGGTATGCTAAACACAGCTGCTGCTGTGTATAATGACATTCGGTGTGTGGATGCCGCATCCAGATTCCATTTTAAGGCAGCCATCTGTCCTTTAGCTGGCAAAATAACGGAAGATTTATACCTTAATAAAACCACACACAGAAGTGCAACCCGCACTCTGTCACGTCCCCTCCATACAGTTTCACATTCATTAGTGAATTTTCTTCAGGCTTTTTCCAGGTTTAAGACTGTTCGGGTTGAGATGCTGAACCTGTTAAACCTGAACACAGGGATTTATCCTGATGTATTTTGGACTCATTATGGTTTTCAGTAAATCTTCTCAGGCTGATATGAGTGCCATTAAATATAAAAGATTAGGAAACATTATTTCACTATTTCTTACGACCCACACAGACTCATTTTGTTGAGACCTGCAGAGTTTATAAAAACCCTTTTTCCCTTCTTATTTAATTTAATATCTTGACCAACCTGTGGGTTGCTGAAGGTCACACATCCCATTAGCAAAGAAGCCAGAACTGAAAATATGTTTTCTTCATGTGCCTGAACCTTTTCATCACCCCTCAGAGTGACTTATTAGCTATGCGCTGGGTCATTTTGTATAACAGTTATTGATAATAAAGATAAATGTTGAACTCTTATGTGCCAGATATTTCAGCTTGAGCCTCCATATCACAGTGATGTAGACACTATTCTTTCAAAGTGAGTTATATAATATAAGAAGCTAGACAAAATCTGTCTTCAAATAGAATATAGTCCCTTATTTCTCCCAATACAAGTAATCACACCCATTTTGTCCTTATTTTCTAGTTTGGTCTGTTACTGACACCCCAGTGCACAGTTGTTTATTTTGGCTCCTTCTAATTTAACTTATGTGAGTTTTTCCCTAGTTAAAAAAAAAAGTCATGCAGGACTCCCATTTGTTTTCAATTTAATTTTAATACTCCAATTTTGAATGTCCTAGAAAACAGAAAACAATATTTGACTTTTAGAAACTTGATGAACTATACATTTGACTTCCAGAATTTTAAAGAATGAGTATATACAACTATTACATAGGAGACAACTTTCTATCTCATATTTAAAAACATAATTCTCTGAGTGATTCAGAAAATAAACAACTTGGAGGATTCACAGTGTGATTAACATTATAAAGTACACTGTAATTATAGAAAAAAGTAGGTAACAAACCTTGATTTGTGTAATGTGTGCTCTGGAATGTTCTTTTCCATGTAAATATTTCTGTTTTGCTGTTCTATGAAAGGTTGAAGTACCGTTCTGATATGTTATGGATGCAAATTTGGAGAATTTATAGAATCCGGCATTTACATGCAATGTGTAACACACTGACTACCAGCCACAGAGCCATTTTCTTATGAGTGTAAAAAATGATGCATCTATTGAATAAGAATCTCTCTCTCTCTTTTTTTTTTTTTTTTCGAGACAGGGTTTCTCTGTGTAGCCCTGACTGTCCTGGAACTCACTTTGTGGACCAGGCTGGCCTCGAACTCAGAAATCCGCCTGCCTCTGCCTCCCGAGTGCTGGGATTAAAGGCGTGTGCCACCACGCCTAGCTCATGAGAGTCTCTTCTTAAGTAACAATCACTGTGATTATTAAAATTTATGTGCTTGTGTCCAGAAGACAATGGATGGTATATTGATGGTAAATCTTGAATATCCACCTGATGCTATGCAGCTATATAAACAGCTTCTGAATATGCCAGAGAGGAAGTTTCTACACTAACTGAAGAGAAAGGAAGACTCTCAGTTAATGAGGACAGCACCACTCAACAGCCTACTGTGTTGTATGGAATAATATGGAGAAAGTGAATTACGCTTTACCATGTGTCTTTTCTGCTTCTTGATAGTGAACATAGGTGTGTTATGCTAGAACCACCCTGCTTTATCCACTGTGATGAATGAGTGTAAAAATAAGCCCTTCTATCCATAAATTGCTTTGGACAGGTCACCAGGGAGCAAATGAATTTATCACTATGTTAGGTCATGGTTGCTTCACTAAATAATCCAGAAAAACAAGTTAAAGGAGGAAGAATTATTTTTTTTGTTTATTTGTTTGATCGATCCTTTGTTTCTGGGCATTGGTTAAGTAGAATGATAAGGCAGAGGGGTGTGCTTCTTCATGTCTTCATAATAAAATCATTCTCCATAAGGAATCTATGAGAGAGACAGACACAGAGTGAGAGTGAGAGAGAGAGAGAGAGAGAGAGAGAGAGAGAGAGAGAGAGAGAGATAGACTAGACACAGGTGGCAGGTGGCACTGAACATCTTCCCAAGACACAGAACATTGTCATCCTTCCTTAATGGACTTCCAATGCCACATTTTACATTAAC
>NC_034610.1:39861957-39892004 GCF_900095145.1 Mus pahari | reverse complement strand
TTGGTTTTCTTGTGTTTTGCAAAATATATCTTGGGTATTCTAAGTTTCTGGGCTAATATCCGCTTATCAGTGACTGTATATCTAGTGGCTTCTTTTGTGATTGGGCTACCTCACTAAGGAATCTAACTTTTCAGTGCAGGATCATTTTCAAAATAGGCACATATAAGGTTTAAATGATACTAATCTCCATGTTATATTTGCCCCAATGAAATATAAAAAGTATTGCTTTGTAGATACTAAGTATATATATTTTTTTTCACCAAAGACAAAATTTCTTTTGACTGGTCTTGAAATCTCTAAGGTAGGTCATTATTATCTGCTGATGACATATCACTCATGTCTTCTTCCTGACTGCAAAGTCTGAATGATAGGACCATTGTTAAATTTGTAAGAGTCTAGAAATAGTAATGTTATATAAGTATACAGTGGTCAAACAAAATTAATTCCTTCCAGGTTTAGCGTTTACTACAGAAGAAAGGACAGGGTTTAGATCCAAAGTCTACAAAATTAGAGTTTTTTTTTGTACAAAACAAGGGAGCTGCATAGAGGATGTTAATGAAGTTGAGATAGCATGCACAAAAGCTAGGCTAACACGAGCCAGACAAAATCCCAACTTAGGGCAAGGAAGTAAGCACCAAGTTCCAGCCCTAAGGATTTACTGATAATGGACAGCTGTAGGGGGATAGAGATTGTCAGTTTCCCTTAAGAATATTGTCCATAGGGGATTGACTATACCACAAGGATACACATTTAAGAGTACAAAGGCAACACAAGCTATACTTGCAGGGATTATAAATACAAAAACAAGACGCAAAGTTGACTTCATAGAAAAAAAGAGGAAATTGCATCAGGAGCAGTGGCAAAGAGGGACTATAACAGGAGCAGATAATATGAAGTAATCAAACATCCTAACAAAATGAGAAAAAAATATACTTAAAATTATTTTTGTTAAAATTTAGGTTTAAAGTGAACAATTTATAGCAATGGAGAAAATAAACTCCATGTCCATAAAATCCTCATGAATTATGGATTTTAGACTATAATGAATGCTGCCAAAAGTTAAGTATTTTCTTAAACTTGAAATTATAGACACATAACATGCACATTGTTATCTACTTGTGTTTCTTGGTTTTCTTTAAAAAAATATATCAGAAAATGTCACTCATTTATACAATGGAATATTGTGTGATATTAGATAATCTGCTATTAAAGAGAACGACAAAATGAGGTTTGCAGGCAAATTAATGAAAGTAGAAAATATCACACAGAGTGAAGTAACCCAGACCTAAAAGGACATGCATTGTATGTACTCATTGGTAAGTCAAAATTAACCAAAAATGACAGAATAACAATGATATAATCCACAGACTGTAAGTTTAACAAGGATTGCCCAAATGAGGATGCCTCAATCTCACTTAGAAAGAGTAAAAGAATGACAGGAGAAAGAAGCAGGCAGAGACATCCATAATGTCAATATTGAGACCCAAAGTATTCAAAGTGCTAAGAATATATGACCTTGCCCAGATTCAAGCAGGATATCTATATCACTTACTCCAAGGTTCAAGAAACATCATCAAACAGTGTTTTGGGAAAGTATAGGAGTCAAAGTATAGGGAGAAATGCTCAACAAAGCTGTCTTCTAGACATAGAATAGCATTTGTAGCCCATGAATATACTACAGCTATTGATACCTACACAAGACTTGGCCAATCAACATATAATCATAGACGGAAAGTGTGTCTTTGTTTTTTTCTTTCATGCTTAATCACCTCATGCTAATGATTTCCAGATGCACATGACGCTTTTCTTCTTTTTTTTTTTTTTTCTGGTTTTTTGAGACAGGGTTTCTCTGTATAGCTCTGGCTGTCCTGGAACTCACTTTGTAGACCAGGCTGGCCTCGAACTCAGAAATCCGCCTGCCTCTGCCTCCCGAGTGCTGGGATTAAAGGCGTGCTCCTCAATGCCCGGCCACATGACACATTTTAATAGTGAAATAAGTAGAAAGTCTTGTGGACAAGCTGATTTGAAAAAATTTTTAAAGTTGAAAACAAGACAAAGTTAGCATTGTTCATTGCGTATGAAGCAGTACTCACTACCCTTTCCCTGATACAAAAACCTTGGACATAACCATAGTAACTGTCAAGATTATTCATTAAACTACAGGCACCATTCCAAATCTCCTAGTTTCTTACTTCAATATTTTCCAATATTATTTTTTTTCTGGTCAAGTCTAAGATGTCACATTACATTTACTGGAGTGCATGGCTTCTATTCTCTAATTTCTGACACTTTTCTTCTTTACCTTTTATCAGTTCAGTATTTTTTCCACATTGTCATAGTTATTACACTAAATAGAATTTAATTTGATAGATTTTATTGATGCAGTCTCGAACCAGTTTGAGAGTAATGATTTGTAGGGAGCATAACAAAGAGGTGAAAGCAGATGTGATATTATCTCTTCTGGTATTTATTTTATATGATAATAATTTAGATTATGAATTTTTCTTAGTATTAATAGCATTATATACTGATGTAAAGTTTTTATATATTTTAAAAATAAAATATATATATTTAGTCATATCTGTTTGTATTTAGGGGTACATACAAGTGCTTTTGAATATCAGAAGATAGTATTTGATAGCTCAGGGCTTATGTTACAGGCAGTTATTAACACTGGAATGTGAACTCTTTTCCTTTGAAAGGGGAGTAATTTCCTGCACCAAGCATTGTTAAAATGGCCAAGATCACATGAGACTAGACAGGACATGGACCCTAAGGAAAACCTATTACTATTATCCCGATAACCGAACAATACAATAAAATAACTTCTTATGATATACTTCTATATCCAGAGATCCATAAATTGATTAACCTTCATCAAAGCTGTTTCTACTAACAAAAGATATAATTAGCACAGAGGTTCCTGGTTAGATAATGTGGAGAGAGTGAAGGATTTTAGAGTACTACTCCCTAAAAGTCATGTACTTATCAAACTTCTTCCCCATTGGCTCAGAGATCTATGGGAGGGGAGAAAATTATAAAAGACAGAGTTGGTGGATGACATGTGCACGCGCTTGCACACACAGACACACACACACACACACACACACACACACACACACAAATGGCATCATTCTGACACAACATGTCTGATACACACATGAACCTACACATACTATGATGGATTTACAGGACCTCAAAGGTTAAAACCACACAAATCTCACCATTAACCGACAGGCTGTTTGCACTTGAAATGGGAGAATCTGTTTCTTTAAAGTAGTGTCACTCACCGGACGTAACAACCACACCCCAGGGAAGGTTACATGTTAAGGAGTTATTACCAACACAAAAGAGATGCTTTATTTATTTGTTTGTTTATTTGTTTATAAATTCATTTAATTTGTAAGTGCTTGGAATTGGAATATTGGTCCCCTGCAAGAGCAATAAATGCATTAAACACTAAGCAATAACTCTAGACCCAAGTTTTACCTTTTTTTTAAGCTTCTTTGTGTATTGTAGTTGTTGGATCTAAGATTCGATATCTCATCTTCTAAAACTCAGTGCACAGTAAAAAGTTTTCAGCTATTTCTATGTATTACCACATTAAAGATTCTATCATGCATGCTAATATATATATATAACACTGTGCCACAACTCTTGTTTTTCACTTTCCCCCTTTAAAAATCCTTTTCCATCCATATTTATTTGTAAGTTTCTTTAATAGGTCATCTTTAATTTCATGTAATCTTCTCTGATTTTTGTGGAATCTGCTAACAAGCTTTTAAAGTCAACGGCTTACTGTGCTTTGATTTACAGAATTTCATTTAGTTTTTTTGTGTGTGTTATAGTACTGCATTTTCATATAATTGTAACTTTAATGTTTTAAAACCTTATTTTTAATGATGGTTCTTACATGCTTTCACCTATATCTTGGCCCACCAATCACCAGAGGTAGAGGGAAGGAAAAGGCACGGGGAAGTGGACCTGGTGAGAAAGGTTCTTTGGAGCAACTTCCTTCTGTTTTGTCTGGAAATTGGCAGCTCAGATTAGAGATCAGCAGGGGCAGCTAGATCCACTTGCAAACATTTCACAGATACACCGGCAGACCAGTTTGGTAGAGTCAGAGTAGCAAATGTGAATCAGCAGTGGTGGCATGACCTAGCAGAGAGAGCCAGGCCTCAGCCTCAGCAGAAGACAGCAGGAGGGGCCAGTTCCCCTCCGCTGTGCCTCTGTCAGGGGAGCAAAGATCAGCGAAGACAAGCAAGCCAAGCTCGGCCTGCCTCATTGTCCACCAAATATCACATGTCCTCCACATGTCTTGCTTCAGCACATGTCTTACACCAGCAGTGCATCTGTCTCAGTTGACAACCCAATGACAATCAGCCTGAGTTTGCAGAAGTGGCAAGAAGCTGCAGCATACCACCGGAGTGTTTTTAGTGCGTTTCTCTCTAGGGAGTCCCGAAAAAGGCGGTTCAACTAAACACTATAAGGCAGACCAATACATGTCTGTAATTAGCAAAGAATCCTTGATCACATGTCCTTTCACATCCTTGTTTAGCACAACATCCTTTCACCTGCGTCTGCTTCATCTAAATATTTCTTCTCATGTTTGCCCCAGGAAAAGATCATCCAACTAATTTTCCAAAGAACCCTTAAGTTTCCACCTCTGATGTTGTATCTTTGCCATTAAGGAGTCCGACAAACCTTGGTGTTCTTACAAAGTGAAGGATATTATAAGAGAAACCCATTTAGAGAGGATAATCTCAGAAATAACTGTCTAACATATTTCACATGTTCAGACTTGCATCTTTTTCTTTTTTTAATGCTTCCACTTTATATTCTTGTCATTGCTCCCCTCCTGATCACCCCTTTCCACAACCTTTACCCCCTCTTCTCTGAGTGGGTGGGGTTTCCCTTGGCTATCCTGCCACCCTGGTACATCAGGTCTCTGTGGGACTAAATGCTTTCTCTCCCTTCAAGGAAGACAAGGCAGCCCAGCTAGAAGAACGTAGCCCACGTACAGGCAACAGCTTTTGGGGTAGCTCCTGCTCCAACTGTTTGGAACCCACATGAAAACCAAGCTGTACATCTGCTAAATATGTGTGGGGAAGCGTAGGTCCAGTCTGTATATGTCCTTTGATTAATGGTTCAGTCTCTGAGATGATCCAGGTTAGTTGTATCTGTTGGTCATCTTATGGCGTTCCTATCCCATTTGGGACACGCAATCCTTCCTCCTATTCTTCCATAAGAATCCCCAAGTTCCAGCACTGTTTGGCTGTGGGTATCTGTATCTATCTCAGTAATCTGCTGTGTGGAGCCACTTAGAAAACTGCTGTGTTAGGCTCCTTTCTGCATTCATAACAGAACACTAGTGAGAGTGTCAAGGATTAGTGCTTGCCCGTGGGATAAGTCTCAAGTTGGGCCAGTCACTGGTTGGCCATTTCCTCAATCTCTGCTCCATCCTTGGGTTTGAATTTCGTGTAGCCAGGATAAATTTTAAGTTGAAAGTTTTGGGTGTGAGTTGTTTCCTTTTTTTTTTTTTTTTTTAAGTTTATATATATTTTTTATTAGATATTTTCTTCATTTACATTTCAAATGCTATCCCAAAAGTCCCCTATACCCTCCCAATGCCCTGCTCTCCAACCCACCCACTACTGCTTCCTGGCCCTGGCTTTCCCCTGTACTGAGACATATGATCTTCGCAAGACCAAGGGGCCGCTCCTCCCATTGATGGCCGACTAGGCAATCCTCTGCTAAATATGCAACTAGAGATACAGCGCTGGGAGGTACTGCTTAGAGTTGTTTTTCTTTATCGATCCACTGGGGTTTGTACCGGGGTATAGGAGGTGGCCTCTTCAGGTTCCATATCCCCAATGTTGTGAGTCACAGGTAAGGTCAGCGTCATTGATTCTTGGGAACCTCTCTTATCTTAAGTCTCTGTCCAGGCCTGGAGATGCTCCCTACATTCTACCCCTGTTAATTGGCAGATTTCCATTGATTCTCATGACCATTTGACCATCTCTCCTGTATATCCCCACACCTGATCCTGAACTCACCCCCTTCCCCTCAACATCCCTTCTCCTTTTAAGTTCCCTCCATTCATTTGTCTCTTATGACAATTTTAATCCCCCTTCTTAGTGAGACTTAAGCATCCTCACTTGGACCTTCCTTTTTGGTTACTTTTTGTTTGTTTGTTTGTTTCTGTGGAGTGTAGCATGAGTGTATCATATTTTCTGACTAATATCCACTTATAAGTGAGTATATACCTTTTGGGACTGATGACCTCACTCGTGATGATATTCTCAAGTTCCATCCATTTGCCTGCAAAATTTATGATGTCTTGTTGGTAATAGCTGAATAGTGTTCTGTTGTGTAGATGTACCATATTTTCTTTGTCCATTCTTCAGTTGAGGGACATCTGGGTTGTTTCCAGTTTCTGGCTATTATGAATAAAGCTTCCATCAACATAGATGAGCATGTATCTTTGTGGTAGGTATATATGACCTGTCCGGTCTGTATAATGTTATTTGTGTTTATGTTTTACTATGAATATGATATTTTAATGTGATTATAAAAATGACATAATTGAATTTTATTCAAATTGTTAAAGGTTTTATTCTTTATGAATTTCACATGGTTCCCCCTGACCCCACTCATCTCCCCATTCCTCCTTATCTACTTTCTACCCTTACAACCTCTCCTCCAAACACACAAACAAACAAACAGAAAACTCAAATCAAACAAAACAGAACAAAAATCTCATCGCAGAAGCTGTAGTGTGTCAGTGTGTCCCACTGTATAACCTTTTGTCCACCATCAGTAATTACAAATGTTCATTGCAATGAGTTATAGGTCTGCTTTACAGCCTCTGTCTTCTGCTATACTATCAGTGCTGAATCCTTACTGGCACTTCTCTTTGATGTCCTATTGTTGCTCTATAGCATGGAGACTCAACAGCTTTGGGTCTACAGGGCCAGCCCTTTCAAGTGTTCCAGCATTTAATAAATGGGGTTGATATTACAGTAGGCCTATTCAAAGCCCTGTATCTGAGCTTGGGTTGTAGCTGAGTTGGTCAACATGCCAGCTTTTTCACACTGGCACTATCAGGCTGAGCTCTCCAGCACTTCCCGGGTTGGCTTATGTGGGGGCAACAGGCTATGCACAGACAGCCTGGTCTCCAGTCAAGCTTAGGTCTTGAACCCAGGTGGGACCAAGTGGGTGGTAATTTCCACCTACATGGGATGGAAGTCATTTGATCATGTCTCCTGGATCCCAGGCTCCTGTCTAAGTTACCACTCCCACAGCCCCCACAGGAGAGGCATATGGCTATTGGTCATGTAGGAACAGCACCAGGCCTTCCCACATGCAAATATGGTTTCCCCCAAACTCTCAGTCCAAGCCAATGAGAGGTGCCTGCTGTCGAACCCTGAATCACCCACAGAACTCTATATAAATCCATCCAGGGAATTAAAGGTGCTTGAGAACTACTCCTTCATCTGAGTCTTTTGTTCCAAGAGCTGTATTTAACACTTGGGAAGAGAGCTTCTCTCCCAAAGAGCCACCTGGGGTCCCGCCTCAGGCTTCCCTTCAGCCCAGCCGGACCCAACTCAGTTCAGAGCTGCTCAGAGTTACCAAGAGACCTGGAAGGCATGGCACTCACTTCCTTTCGCTGGAACCCTCGCACTAGGCCTGGACAGAGATCTCCGTGGAAAACCTCTGGTACCCAGGCCCACAGGCTTACCCAATGGCAAAGCCTGCACAAGGGTTAGCTCCAACTCTTAGTCTCAAGCCCTTAAGGCTGGCTCACTGTCACCCATGACAGGTCATCCATCAGGGCTGACTCTTCTGTGTTGCTCATGTGAGTTTCAGGTCTCACTCTCATCCCTGCTGCAGAGATTGCTCTCATGACCTCTGGGTAAGCTCTGCCACCTGCTAGAGATGACAATGGGCCATCACAGCACAGATAAGTGGTGGGTTCAGCTCTCCTGTGCTCAGGCCCTCTGGAATGTCTCACCTTTTCCACTGCCAACAGCCCCAGCTGTACTCTGATGCCCAGGCAAGACACAAGGCCAGAACTTTGCTGCCAGTGTGGAATGTGGGAAACTCTGCTAAGCCATTGTATGTAGACATGGAACAAGGAGGCAACCCAGACCAGGAACAACTCCTTGGCCTTTGAAGGTAATATGAGCCATAGGACCCCAGATCTCTTTGGCTGCATGGCCATAGACCTAGATGTGGCCCTCAGGTGATTCATGAGCCAGAACTTCGCCATGGCCATGGGTGGCAGTGCAGGCTCCTCACATCATGCTCTTCTTTTCCACAGCTGAGTCTGTACTTCTGACTCTCCTCACTGTGCTCACACAGTTCTGCTTCGTTTTTTTTTTCTCCTCTATTTCCATCATATGCTTGCACACGGTACTGTTTACTATCAAGTGGCAGAGCAACAGGTGGGCCTCTGAGTGTTTTCCTCCCGCTGGCGTCATTTGGTCCCGAGTTTTATGCAGTTTTATTGAGAAAAAGAGAGCTATAGGTTCTGAAATTGAAAATGAATTAAGAAATCCTGAATAAGAGACACATTCCTAATCTCTGCACTCAGCAAGCAAAGATTGGTGGAGCTCTTGGAGGTGGAGGGTAACCTAATATACATAGTGAGTCCCTGGACATCTTGAACTACATAATGAGACTCTGTATTGATAGGAAAAAAGAAATAAGGAAGAAATAAAAGTAATAATGCCAATTAAAACATAAAAGAATAGATTTATTACATATTTTATTAATTCTAGTATTTTACATATAATTAATGGTATCTTTCATTACATAAGAAATAATGCAAATTAAAATTAATTCCAAACAGGTCAGAGTTAATGCATGTAATAAGTAGTTTCACCCAAGCTATTTGTACAAAAAAGTAATAGAAACAACAGCATTCCATTTGCATATTTTAGAGAAACTGTGTCATGTTGACAGACTTCATTTAGAACACTCTCTCAAGAAATAGTAATAATTATGATGGGTGTTTGTCATCTATATTTTAGAGAACCAAGATCAAATTTATTTCTAAATATGAAGTCAAGTTGTTCTTTCAGTGATGATTCATGTACAGGACACAATGGGTCTGGTATTCCTGATTGAGTCTGCAGGTCATAGGTGTTTTGAACTGAGTGTGGAGATGGAACAGTAGTACTGGAAACTAACAGCATTGTTTTGGTTCTGGGGAGACGGTGATGAACACAACTGATGGAAGGCTCTCTTCAATCATTTTGTATCCAAATGCTGCATGAGTAAAGATTTCAAAGCAGTCATGAAGAATATATATATATATATATATATATATATATATATATATATATATTCTTTTCCTATAATTATACACATTAGTGTAGATTCCACATAAAATTAGTAACCAACTCCATGACACTGTCAACCAGCTTTCATGAGTTTCATACAACAATAATGCATACTTCCAGTTTCTAGAAGATGATGAATCCATTCTGAAGAAGTCCTTGGTTATCCATAATCTTACAAGAAGAATAGGATCTACTTACTCTCTGATAGATTTCTTATGAGATGCAATATCTTCATTTTATTCTTTTGTGGTTATCAAGAGTTGACTTTATAATTCCATAATAAAGGGCAAAAGAACTGAACATAAAGTGCTATGATTGCTAGTATCTCAATATTTAGATTCTGTTATTTAAACTTAGCTTTATACGTAGCAGGTTTCCAAATGGCATAATCATGAGTTTTTTGTTTGTGTTGAAGCCTGCTCCTAACCTTTCTGCCTAACCATCACTCATTGCTTATCCATGCTTATACAGTAGAATCCCTTCTACCCTTCCATTCACATTCATATCACCTTAGAAACATATGGAATAATTTTCGACTTAAATAATATCATAGATCACTTGGACTTAACAGGCATGTGCAAACATCCTATTAAAGCATGGCAGAGAATACATTTTCAGAGCTCCATAGAATTTCCTCCTGTAGATTATATTAAGGCATAAAGCAAGTCTTAATAAATCATGAAATTTAAAATAATTCTTTATACTATTTTTATTATCACAATGGAAAAAGTAACAAGAATGTACACAATATACACAGATTCAAAAAGTTTTAACAATGTACTACTGAATAATTAGTGGATCATTGAAGAAATCAAGATTTTTAAAAGTTGCTAGAATAGAATGAAAAATGGAACGAAAATAACATATTGGCCAATATACAGAATACAATGAGCAGTTGCAAGAATGAAGTTTATAATCCAAATTTTATAGAATTCATTTAACTCTTCCAATATTACAATCTAACATAGTGTCTCTTTTGTAGCCTTAATAATAATTTCCATTTTCATTGTTATTACAGTGTACCTAAATAAACCTCCATTGCATGAGTACTAAAGAAAAGAATTTTTAAAACCTTATATAATAGCAGAGTTTAGGAGATAACAATATTTTTCTTTGATACCCAAAACAAAATTCTCTGAACTTTGATAGGTCTAAGATACGTTGTCATCTTTGTATTGTGGCCACTCACTGGGTGGTAAGTTTGCATGTGACTTCCTCCTTGGTATAAGTTGGTCACTAAGTACAAGTAGAACTGCTTCAAGAGGGCAAATAAGACCGTTACACTTAGGAAAAAAGCTATTGTTATTGTTTTCTCTCAGGATTCATGTTTGAACAAAATTCTGATTACTCCTCCCAGAAAGATATTTTTTCCCAAATCAAGGTAAGAAGGTAAATAGTCTATGCAATTATATATCATGATTATCACTTGAAAATTAGTTTTCCATCCTGAAAGTCACAATTAGTCATATACCTTCGAATAAAAACCTAACTATTTGGAGAGGATATATTTTAAATATACTGTATTCATAAACATATGACATCAACAAGGAATAAAATTTATTTTAAAATATCGGTTACTATCTATATGGAGAAAATAAAAACTCCACTGACTTGCTCACCCACTGATACTAATTTATATTATTTAGTTTCATTATCCACAATGTTTAAACATTTTGTATTAACTCTTCTTATTTGTTTTCCATCTTCACATTATGTGAACATCCAGTAACAAGTGTAGCTTATTCAATTCTCTTAGAAATCCTAGTCTAGCTGCAGTGCACTTTAGAATGAATTCAGAATCTCATACATATAATAAATGTTCCAACATCACAGATTCTTGATTTTATCAATATATTCTAAAGGAGGAAGTAGGATTAAGTGATAGAAATATTTTCTAATTATATCATCTAAAAAAAAAAAACCCAAAGAAATACCAATTCAAAGAAAGCAGTGTGAAGAACATGTAATCATTAGTACACAAGGGCATTAAAAATATATTGTCAATGATAGAGTCTGATTATATAGAATTATGAATTAGTTCAGTCATACTACAAAGCATTTGTTTACTACTAATAAAGCATATTCAAATCAGTGTTCTCACCATGTATAATTCTAAAAAACTTTTAGAACAATATCAATGACAAAGTTGAAAATAAATCTAAGGGACTTAATAAACAGACAGTAATTGAAACATACAGCCTTGTAAGATGTATAAATAGACCAAGATATAATCATAGTGAAATGTGATTAAAAACTAAGTAATAAAATAAATAAGCAGCTAGAGTGTTAACATATGAATAAAAATTGTTTTGAGTATGATGTTTTATAGAGGAAATTATAAAATGTGAGATGATATTAATTTGAATATCAGAAATAGCAAACAGTACTATTTACCAATGGATACTGTTAAGATGAAACCATAAGAAGAAGAGGTAAATTAAAATCACAACCTCATACTGATCATTTCTAGTATGAGAGAGAGACATGTAAGTTAAAGTTAGTCCATGGGTCTGCTACTCATTATTCTTAAAGTGAAGTAATTAATGAATAAGTTTGTCTTCAGTCTGTGATAATTCTCTCAAATGTTTAGGCAATTTTTTCTTTGAAGTATGGGCTATCAAATAAAATATATAAAATATATCTAAATAAAAGAATATAAAATGGTGCTTCAAAGATCTGGTTAAAACTATTTAATTGTTAAATGTTGAATCATCTGTCAGATATAAAATCAAATTGAGTACAGGTGCAACAGGATATACTCATTGAAGTATTAAAATTTACCAAACCTTATTTTAAAGTTACTAGGACTTCATAATTGCATTGTTTGTAATATTTTGCAGTATTTTTAGATTACATTAATGTTTAAGTAATTCTAAATTATATATTCACACAGATGAGAAAATGAAACAACAGTAATAGCATCAGGCTTTAAATTTTTGAATAAAATATTAATATGCATTGTACTATTTAAAATGTTGAAGTATATAATTAATTTGCAAAAGAGAAAATAATAGTATTCTCATATTAATATAGTACATTTAATGAAAGTGATAATGCCAAGAAAGTGGCTAATGCTCTCTGAGAGAAGTGGCACATTCATTGGATCCCAGAACATGGAAGAGATGTAGATGTAAGCAGATCATTGTGAGTTTTTAAGCTGTTTTGGTCTACAAAATGTTCCAGAACAGCCAGGACTACATAGACAGACCCTGGCTCAAAACAACAATCAAACCAATAAACAATAACAATATAAAAGAAATATGGTTGATGTAGACAAAAATTGTATTCAATTATTTTTTGTTTGATTGTAGAGCATTTTACATTTAACTTTGTAGGTGATATTCATTTTTATGTGATGTTAAATTACTTTAATTAATATTGGAATGCAAGGTATTTATGGATTCAGTAGATTTTAGGTGAAATGGTCTGCATGAACTCACAACAGTAAAGTCAGCAACATGGTTAAATTAATATTGAACTTTTTAAGGAACTTTTTCTGCTTTTTTTCTTTAATAGTAGGTTATCTAAAAATGAGTAAAATTATTTCAATTATCATCATGAAAGATTTTGCTAAGAAGTTTATGGAAAATGAGCTTCTATAAAAGATATAGAAATAAGATTTCAGGAAATTATAAAACAGTACTTTTCGTAATATAGAATTTTTGATCATGAGAAAGTTGTATTACATGAACACATTATATCCTGCAAGTTTATTAATATACTATCTAAGAAATTAGCAAAAATAACCATTTCAAAACCTTATCTCTCACTGAATGCAGAATTCTCCATAGAAAACAGCAGATCAATTAGTGTCATGAGTAATCAGAATATTATTGAGGATGTGAAGATTGTTGATATAAAAATTGATTCAGAAATGAATACAAGCATACGTAAAACGTCTTTACTTCACAGGTTAAATTGCATTTATCATTTGATGGGTTCCCATTTTCTTCAGTTACCACACCTTCCACATGTTATGCAAGCTACTGAGTCTAACAAAACTGCAGATCAAGTACATTAAAAACTTTGGGCACATAATAATTTATCTATTAAATATTAAACTTCTTTTTAATACCACATCCTAATTTGAAAGAAAAAAAAATCTTGCCACACAACTTCATTAGTTAATTTACTTGTGGCTGTAACAGAATACCTGTGAAGAACCAGTAAGAGGGAGGAAGGCATAATTCATTTTGGCCAAGAGTTTATAGCTGGATGGCATGGGGAGTAGGGTTTCATACATAGGAAGTGGTTGGGGTTTTCCTATGTAGGCAGAGCCAGAATAAACTGGCAAACCTGGACTCTTTCACCCTGCGCCTGCTAGCCAGACCCAATTTCCCCCAAATCCGCACAATTTCTTAAACCCATGCCACAAGGTCGGGATCAAGAGTTCTACATGAATTGGTAGAGGTGGGAGACTCTTGACATTCAAATAAACCCACGAACAAAAACAGTAACTTACAAAACGAGATGAATTTTTTCATATAACATCTTTGTCAAAAGTCAAGGCGCTTTTCCAGGAACATGTACAAAATGATCCAGACATTTTACCATCTGCCTGCATAATCTCCTCCCATTACTGATGAAACTTAACATTTCTGAATTGCAAGTGGCAACATCTTAGTTCTTTGGGCCCTAATTTTATTTATCAACTAAAAATTGGCAATATTAATGATTTTCTTGACAATACACTAGTCAGTGTTTTAAACTAAAATTGAGGTATAAAGAAACTCGCCCTAAATGAATGGAAGGGTAAGAGGAAAAATATTAATTTTCTTTTATCTAGACAATCCTTTAAGGAGAGTATGACATATCTACAGTAGTTCTCAAATTGACATGTAAAATATTGTTATTGCTACCATATCTATAGCAAAATGACACAATTTAAATACACTTCCAGCAAAACTGTGGTACAATGTCTGTGAGGGTTAAATGTATAGGTAGGTAGATAAAATGTTAGAATTTATGGAACTAGGGAGATTCGATAATATATATTTATGAAGAGCTATTTATGAGTTCAAAGGATGCATATGTAGATTAGTTTACTTTTTCCCAAAACAAAATTAATTGAACATAATAACTATTAAGAGAATGTAATTAATCTTTTATTTTTTTAAATACAAGGCATGACATTTGAAACCAATTAGTCTTGTTGCAACCTTTAGATAGAAGAGAGATTAGGACAAGATGACAAATCAAAAGATTACTTGGGAAGGATCTAAAGTCTCTTTCCACCTAAAAACATCAGCACACTAGGAAAGGCTTATGATAATGAGAATGAAAAAATATACATAAGCCAAGTCTATATAATAGAAAAAAGTAAATTTGATGAAGACATCTTTTTAATTACATAAATATGATACAAGAAAAACTGTAGATTTCTTTGAGAAATCTACCAAGACATTGGTGAATAGAAATTCTCATTTTGCAAAGGTTTTTTCAATAGAGCAAATATACATGTAGTCTTGTGAGTCTATGTGTCTGTGAAAAGACATATTGCCCTTTCGTAAATATTTGGAATACCCCAGATCATCATGCTGGCACTTGGATCATCATCTTTTCTCTGAACTCTCAGGACATCAAGGATTGTATCCTACCACCTGTACCCAATTAGAACTAAAATGTTGATAGAGCTGAAGAGGTCTGCAACCCTATAGGTGGAATAACAATAGGAACTAACCAGTACCCCCAGAGCTTATGTCTCTAGCTGCATATGTAGCAGAAGATGGCCTATTTGGCCATCATTGGGAAGAGAGGCCTCTTGGTCTTGCAAACAATATATGACCCAGTACAGGGGAATGCCAGGGCCAAGAAGTGGGAGTCTGTGAGTGGGGGAGCAGGGGCAGGGGAGGGTATAGGGAACATTTGAAATGTAAATAAAGAAAATATCTAATAAAACAAACAAATAAATAAAAACAAAAAAGTGTTGATAGAGGTTTAGTAAGACCTGTTAGTATAGCCAGATATTTGTTAAACAGAGAGTGGAGAAAGAAGAAATATATTATAGCATTGTCATGCTGTCCATATGCCATCCTTCTTCATGTACAAAGATAACTTGTTGCATTATCCCATATGCAAAATATGGTGAATAAGCAACTTCAGCATATAATGTGGTGGAATTCTTTGCATGTTGCATGCTCACATCCTCTAGTATGATCTCAATGATCTAATGATTAATTAGATTGTACAACACTGTGTAAATGTCATGCAGATAGTTTCATGTTATAATTACTGAGAGAATCATCACAATGAAACAAGACACACCTGTGCACATGGGCCCAATGTACTCACATCTATGATAAGCCCCATTAATAGTGCATGACTAAAATGTCTTAATGTTTTTCTCATGTATTTTTTGATGTGCTGCTGACATTCATAGGGTCCAGAATCTATAGGTATAAGCAGAAAGACACCTGTAGCTATATTTATTTGAATATAAGAGAAAATAGTATATATTTGAATAGGGTTGATAATACTATAATGGCCAATTAATTGGTTTCAGATAAAAAAAACTTAAATGTCACTTATAAATGCTGTAATGCATACAGTTGACAAACTTGAAGTAGTAAAACATCATTCAGATGTGAAACAAACAAATGCAATGTATACCAGGCTATTATATATAGTACAGAGAATAAACCAGTAATACTTTTAATATTCTTCAGATTTCTTACAAATGACTAAAATGTATTTCAAGAACAAAACTACACAGTAAAGATGTAAATTATCATGCAGAATGATAAATGGAGCACAGTGTGGAGAGCGGGTGTGGCGATGGTCCCAAGATGGCACCTGGGACTCCTGCCAAGACTTATAACTAGAACCTGATTTCCTCCCACACCTGAGTTTAGCCACATCTACCATGTAAGCTGCGCAAGCGCACCATTGACACAATGGCCAGGTGACACGGACCTATGAGCTGGGACTACATAAAGTGGACTGATGGGGTGCAGTCAAGAGGGGGATAAAAGCTGCTGCTTTTGGGGATAGAGAGGAGAATTTTCTTGCTTTTATGCTGTAGGGTTCCTGAATAAACTGCTTTGAGAAGAACGCTGTGTTGTCGCTCTTTTCTGCTGGTTGGAGACAGAAGCAACAGTACAGTTACTATTCGTTAAATATGGTGTTAGCATGGTATGGTGGAAGGAATGAGGGGAGTAACTTTAAATAACAAGTAACTATGTTAGGAAGTAATATACATCCCTAGAGGCCAGTGTGGAAATGTGAAAAGAAGTTGGGGATACAAACAAGTTGTGAGCTGTTAAAAAATTAAGCCTTTGATATTTTTGTCTTTGAACCTGTCTCTTCTAATATACTTGCTGTGATTTTATAGGAAATTCCATCATACCTGTTTGTTTTCCTACACGCAATACAGTCTAAAACATTTTCATCCAACATCAGGGTCCGAATTATTCACCAGTGCCGAGTCAGTTGTCTTCTCCGATGCTTATTCATCTAATATTTAACAAGAAATACCTCCAACATTGTGTTGAGGTAGAAAACTTAGGAGGTTATCGTGTCTATTCTCATCCACTTCCTATAAGCAAGACTGTTCTATATATTGTTAAATCTAGGAGTAAGATTTCTACCATGTATTTTATAAGACAAGGGATTATTGGGTTTTCAAATGAACCATTTACACTGTTAGCTTTCTCTCTCAGCTCCCTGGAAGTTCTAGACGAGTCATATATGACTCACCCACTTGAAGCAGAGACATTCTTGTGTGATAATTTACTTTGTGGCTCAATGTAAAGCAGAAGAGTAGAATTCCTGTGTGTCTTCGCACACCATATCTTGTTCCCCTCCTCCAGCAGTACCTGAAAAGTGTTGAGAGCTATACCTATGCACTTTTATTAGTTGATTTCCCCCCCCCACACACACACATTGGCAAATGAAATAAGAACAACAGAAACATCAACTGTACATGCAAACAGCCACAGTAGCATGCATCTCAGGCATATAGACACAAATTATATCTGATATATATATATATATATCTGTATATATATATAATGCATATATGATATACATATATATAATATATATGGTACATATATGATATATATTATATATAAGATATATATATTTATATATTAAGATTTTGTCAAATTATAACACGATGAAAAATAAATTCCATTATGAAATTGTAGGGTAATTTGAAGAAAATTAGCACCACTGTTTTGACAAAGGATGAGGGAATTTTAATTACCTCCTCACATACAGCATTTAATTGATGGGGAAATTTTCAAACACTGTTTCTATCCTTGGTCCTAAGATAACTATTAGAAGGGTATATATGCCTATAAGGTTATTCTATAACTTAGAGCCAAGAAATTATTTTAAAATTGAAGACCTTCCTCGTTAATTCACTAAGTAGTTCATGCATGCTAATGTAATATAATATGCCAATAAATGGGTAAGAGAAAATTCCATCACAGAGAAGAATAATGTTCTCAAATTGAGACCCTTCAAAGTTTCCATCCAGCTGCTAGAAGGATGTTAGAAATTTAACCATCTACATAATGAGAGAAAATACCATGAGAAATGGAATGAATGAGGACACAGATATAAAGAGGTGACTGCTTTGAGAATATCCACAATTAGGAATGGGTACCACATAAAACTGGGCTGGGGAGCAGTCTGATAAATATGGAGGAGGAGGATGGATTGTGATTTTACCCAACACACATTTTCTTCTTTAGCTAATAAAATTTCTATTGTTCTAAATAAATGCATCATTAACAAGAACTTTCAAATAATTTAGTCCTGGTGAATTCTACCCAGCGTCTTTTATAAATGACTTGGTGTGAAGATATAACTACATTTTTTCTTACTTTTAAAAATGACTTGTCATTAACAGCAGCTCCACATTTTGTATTCATTATGCCTTCATTTGTATTCACTTCTTTTAGATTCTCATTTCAGAAGGAATAGAGAAACAATTTACTGAGCTGATGTTAAGTTCCATAACAGACTACCTCTAAGGAATTTTTCTTATTACACAAAATTGCTTTGGGTAAAATGGTACAAAGGTCTCATTCATTTCAATGAGATTTTGCTTATTAAAAATAATATGGCTTTACAATATGAATTCTCTTTTTTTTTTAGCAAGGGGATGTTTTTTCACTTAAAATTTTCCAGAAATCATAACACTTATTTTCAAACTACATTTACTATTTTTAAACAACTTGAATTTTCATTTACCTTAAAGTCCAATGTTATTGTGAATATCATCAGAAAAAGAGAAGCCAATAATGAGGTGCAACAAGGTTTGAAGTTACCTACAAGTCATTACACAGCATTTCAGAAACAAATTGGCCAGATTACAATCAAACTGATAAAGAAGAAGATCAAGCAGGTCACTTCAATATCATTGAAAGCCCTGTGTCAGAAATGAAATACTGAGGAAAAAAGTTATCAGTGTCCCCAGAAGTAGGCAATACTGGGTTGTGTTCCATTACTGCCCTTAGATTACTTAGAAACTACTTCCCATTTCTTAATACTATATTCTTGCTTCAAGATGTAAAGCTGATCTTGATTGTTGTACATTTAATGTGAACTATACTTTTAGAATTATACATTCTCAGATTGCAGACATTGTAAAGCTGACAATGTTTCATTGAAGGCAACCACATCTATGTGGATATTGGCAGCACACATTGAAATTGATATAAATACAAAGTTTAAAAAGGCTCAAAGTTGGGAGAATACAAGAGCAGGGGTTGGATTTGGAGGGTGTAGGAGAGAGTTAATGTAACCAAAATACAGTCAAAAAAATTCTCAGGGAACTAACAGAATAGGGGGATAAATGGAAGTTAGGGAATATTCATATAAATACTCACTGAAAATTCCTTGTATAAAATGAAGGTGTCAAGATGACCCAGAAAGGAAAGACACTTGCAGCCAAAGCATGAAGACTTGAGATTGATGCCCAGAAAACATACACACACAGACACACATACACACACACACACACACACAAACACACATAAAAAATTAAAATGGAATTATAATGACTCACAGATTATAAATATCTAAAATTATAAAACAGAAAATATTGTATAAGTCTAAAAGATTGAAAGTACAGAAAACAGAAAAACCTAAAACAAGGAAATAGTTTCAAATATCTGAAGAAAAAACAACTCAAAAATATTTACTTAGAAAATGTATTCCATACTTGTACCAGTATTTATAAGAAAATACACTTATGAAGTAAAATGGAAATATGCTTGGTCATACGATATGACCAGACATTATCTTTTTATGTGAGCAATTACCTGTTTGGCTCCAAATTAAAATTATTGAATATAATATCATTATCATGTAACTATCCAATAAATAGAACATGAAATTATTTATGATGATGATTGTATTTCTACTAATATTTTTAATCTATGCAAATATATTGATGGATTTATCTATTTCTTACATTGCTTGAGTATCACAAAAGCTAATAATTACTAAAATTCATCAGAATCACTTTGGAAGTAAAATGGCTGATCATGTCACATATGTTGGAATTTAAGATGAGAAGAATGCATGACATTTCATTAAAAATGTGATGGTGTACATATATAGTACAATAAAATATGTTATTAATGTATAAGATTTACATACAGCATAGATTACAGTAATAACATGGATTATAGAAGAGACAGAGTCATATAAATTAGTAGCAAAATAGTTGATCTGGAATAGAAGTTAGAAAAGGGAATTTGAGATAAAAAGGATATAGTAATAGTATTAAATTGGGAGAGATATGATTTAATATGTAGCTATTCAGTATAACATAAAATAGGTTAAATACAGTAATGGCAAGGAAGATATTTCCAGATTGTCTATTAATTCCTGTGACATACCAGCAATATATTTTTATCAAATCATATTTAAACAATTGATGCAGATAAAAAGGTTAGAAAATTAGATATGGAACATTCTATCAAGTATGAAATAATAAATAAATGCTAGGAAAATATATAAATTATCATATAGAATATGTTTTGAATTCAAAATTCTTGATACAAATTTAGTTGCCATTGGGAACATAAATCAATTCCTATAATGTTAACATTATTTGAACTTAAGTTAGGCATGTAAAAAGATACCAGGAACAAATAAAGAAAAAGATGAATCAAATTCTACAGAAAACACAGGTGTGAGCACAGAAATAAAATCCCTCATGTAGTGTATGGAACATTTTGCATTCCAGAATCCACATTCCTTTAAAAGACTTGTAACCTAATATTCTTTTCTAGCTCCCCAAATAATCATTAACAATTTCCAGAGAATCAGTTTCTTAAAAGTACATTTTGGATGACGTACATGAACTCAAAAATTATACAAGTAATCATTTTTAGAAACATTTCCACCCTGTAACTGAAAAGTTTATCACTGAATATATCCAATCTCGCTACGTGCAAACCTTCAGCACACAGGAAGTGTGGATAGAATCTGGTTGGTGTTGACGAGATTGGAAAATTAAGTGGTGCAATGTAGATACAGTACCTATAACACTGGATGGATTGCCGCTTAGCATGAAATAAAGGTGAACAATATAAAGGATCTGTTCAGAAATTAGGTCAGGACCCTCTGGAGACTTGACACAGTGGAAGAGAACTTGTGTCATGTGTATAAGGCCATGTTGGATTTGTAGGAAGGCAAGAGGGAAGAAACAAGGCAGGTCAGCAGACTACTCTAAAGGAAATATGAACAGTCAGTCAGCTTCCAGAGAAGTGAGGTCTAGGACTCATAGCCAGTGACAATCTCAACAAATGAACTTCTCAAAATGCTCTGGATTCTGATTGTATTAGGTACAAAATTTCTTGGCGATGCATTGTAGAAACTCAGAGATAAGAGCCCATCAATTTTGAAGATTCAAATCTGTTTCCCTCCACATTGATTTATAATATATATAATATATATTGAGAATATAATATATTTTGGAGATGGCTCAATACATTCACATTTGGTGAGAGTTATGGAACACTGATCTCCACATGGTAGAAGAAAAAAACCAGTGATTTTAAAGGCATTAGCAAGGGAATGATGAAGAGAACACAAACACACAAATGCAAGGATCTGTAGTATAATTTTGGTGAAATTTTGTCTTTGCCCTTACAGACAACGGTTCTATCCTCTAAGTATACAGGAAGAAAAGAATTTCAGTTGGAATATCACTATGATCCAACATCATGAAAGACAGAGATTAAGATTCATGACCTATATTTTAAAGAGCTTTTTACCTAGAGATACTATAAGTAGAAGAGCATGAATATAACAATTTATTGTAGCCAAATACCCCCCCCCAAATTTGTAATTTAAAATATGGTTTAATTTGCTTAAGAACTGAAACAGTCTGACTAGGCAGTTATCACTTGAATTACTCAGTGAGTTTCTGTCTAATGTCAGTTGGTGTCCAGTCATCTAAACTCATTTGGCTTGAATATACAGAGGGTGGACACAGAAGGGGATAAAGTCTGGACTCTTAAAACAGATTAAATAAAAAAAGGCAATGGTTGATTCTGATTATTCACTGAGGCTTGTACTCAGTGTGGCTATGTGCTATTTCTTGTAGTCTTTTCAGCATTGCTGTAACTGAATGGTATGGTTTTTGTTGTTGTTGTTGTTGATTTGTTTCGGGTTGGTTTTGTTTGTTTTTTTGCATGTCACTTCATCATGAATTAATGTCAGAGACAGCAATGACATCAGCTTTGACAACAAATTCATCACATGGTGTCATGCTACAACCAGTATTTCTTTATGCCCTCTCAGATTCTAAAGAAAGGGGGAAATATCCTATACCTTTAAAGGAAGAAGATAGATGTATGTTTAGTTTGTGGATTTTTTTTTAAAAGCTTCAAAACTGACTTCTACCCCATTAGGCTGTAATAATTTAAAGAAATTAATAAATACCAGTAATGCAATAGAGATTTAATGCAATTGTGTTATCCACTATTAAAATATAAATTTTGCATAGCCAGCAATCTTTAAAGTGCCCAGGTCTGGTACGTAAATACCCTGTCACGCTCTTCAGAAACACCAGAAGAGGGCATTGGATTCCATTACAGATGGTTGTGAGCCACCATGTGGGTGCAGGGTGTAGAACTCAGGATATCTGGAAAAACAGTCAGTGCTCTTAACCACTGAGCTATCTCTCCAGCCCCTACATTTAATTGAAAATATATTTTTGTTACACTGTAAAATAGAGTTGAATACTAGGGAATATTTTAAGAATTACAAACATAAAATATGAGAGAAAATGGATTATCTCTCTGAAATGCTAAAGTTAAACATAGATATAAATGTATTATATAATTTTGGGGTATGTGCATTTAACGTTGTCTAGCAATTAATTTATGTAGAGTCATGATAATCAAATAAATAAAATGCCAAGTATATAGACATCAATTACTTTTATAATAGCCTTAACTTATACTAAGTATAAAATAATATTCATATGAAAAGGCAAGGAAAACGTTGGGAAGTGGAGAAAATATTGAAACTCATTGAAATTTTAAAATATATTACTTTTTAAATATAACATTAAGAGAGATGGCTCAGTATCTTCAAATTGAATTGAAATAGTCTCCCCTCCATGTACCTACATATAAACAAACATATGTGTGCATTATTTGAAAAAAAATCTCTTAATATGACATTTATAATGTCACTGGTTGAATAACCAAGGGTACTGGTAACATTTGGTGTTACTAAAGATGAGCAGGGGAATCTGCTAACCCACATTATGTAAGAAAAGACCACGTGCTTGTGTACTCCACTCCTGAAAGTCTAAGTATGTATAAAAACACTTATTGACACAGGATTGATTGTAAGTCACAATTGCTACACTAGCTATAGCTTATAATCTATGTAGCAAAAAAGCTTGTTTACAGATGCAATTCTTAGTTGCTGCACAATCACATTCGTTTTTTAAGTCCCTTGTAAATTCATATTGCATCTATCGCATTCATGACTGATTAAATTTGTCGTTGGCAGACAGATTATTTTCAAATAAAACTGTAGATTTCTTTTTGGAATATTATGAATCCTTATGTAAAATCAATCTTAAACAGTAAAAATCAATCAATCAATCAATCAATAAGGATTGATTTCTTCTTTGTTATCTGACAACCCTGGAACCTATCTAAAAATGAATGGGTTTATAAAGTCAATCATTTCCTGTTCTTCACTGCCTCCCAGATACCTTCCATGCCTTCCAGGAAAAAAAAAAGCTACTTCTATAAATATAATGGGAAATTCATTTGTGAGCGATGAATTTGTTTCTGCTCTGTAGTACTAGTAACAGAAACACTTGGTTTGAAGCCAACAGATACTATTTTGGGCTTAGTATAATTTTCCAGCTGTTGTTGAGGAAAGCATGTTATACTTCCCCACCCATTACACTGACATTCTCATCTATACATTTATATTTTGCTGCTTTTTCAAATCAGTAATGCAGCTGCCACAATATGCCTCCTCCTTCCAGCAGGTGGTAAATTATTCTCTGCACAAAATGACATCATTCCCTATCTTGCAGAAAAACATGCCCTCCAAGCAGAGGAAAGGGCAGAGCCATTATAGAAAACAAGGTTTAGATGATTTTTCTCACACCATAGTTAGTGAAACCACACTGTAGATTTTAGAGAATTAATACCTAAGGCAATGAAATCAAGTTATCAATGAGAGTTGAAAATTTCAGTAAAATAAAAACAATTAAGATCAACATTGCTGTGACATGATTTGCCTGCTTCGGAGTCACTGAGCAGAAACAGAATCGATTTTTATTGCCCTGTTCCTGGCTTCCTTCATCTGCAACAGAAAGGAAAATATTTGTACTACACTTAAGATAATTTCTCTGCTCAGAAAGCTCCATGTTACTGATGACTTTTATATGTTTTATTAAGCTAAACCATATATAAATATCCATTAGTGTCACACTAGCTTAAAACTTTTATCTCCCCCAAACAGAAGCCTGCTTGATAATCGATAGAAAGAAATTTGGATTAGTATTCTATTTTAAAAGAAGGGCAGTATTTCTATTTTTTTCTAATCCAGATAAACGGGGAAGTGGTTTTATAAAACTGTAAATCAGTGTGGCTATATAGCCGCATATTGTAGAGGGGCAAGTGCAGAAATGAATCTGTGATTTCAAACTATTTGCCATAAATTCAAACAACAGATATAAAAAATCATCTGCTGTAAATGAATCATCATATCTATTCATTTTATTTGTCTGTGCACCTCAGATTAAATCATGTGTGGGTATACTGAACAGGTTTCAAATGCATACATACATTTACTAATTACTTATCTCTAAGTCAAAACCAAATTCCAAGATAGATCCATTGCTATCAGTATATCAACATTTATCAGTTTTTCTATTTGAAATATGAAACATACATCATGGTATCTGGGGTTTCAAATAAGGTCTTCTTTTTACACATACAGAAATCATACCATGTATATACTACCTTTCTTCTCATAAGAACCTTTTCGTAAATAAAAAGATCCTTTTATTTTTTTTCATTTCTTTTATTGAACATTTTCTTTATTTTCATTTCAAATGTTATCCCCTTTACAGGTCTCCCCACCCCCAAACCCCATATCCCATCCCTCCTCCCACTGCTTCTATGAGGGTGTTTCCACACTCACCTACTCCCACCTCACCACACTCCCATTCCCCTATACTGGGGCATTGAGCCTTTCCAGGACCAAGGGCCTTTCATCCCATTGATGCCAGACAAGGCCATCCTTTGCTACATAAGTGGCTGGAGCCATGGGTCCCTCCATGTGTACTCCTTGGTTGGTGGTTTAGTCCCTGGGAGCTCTGGGGGAGCTGGTTGGTTGGTATTGTTGTTCCTCCTATGGGGTTGTAAACCCCTTTAGGTCCTTTAGTCCTTTCTTTAACACTTCCATTGGGGACCCTGTGCTCAGTCTAATGGTTGGCTGTGAGCATCTGTCTCAGAGATCTTTTTCAAGTCATGTTAAATTATAATCTCTAGTACTGGAAAGCTGTGCAGAAATATATGCGCTGTTGAAAGCCTGCTGATAACTAGACTGCGTGATGATGCTCTTTGTGGTGATGGAAAGTTGTTACTTTTTATCCTGTCCTTTCCAAAAGATAATACTAGATTATGTGAAGGAGATATTTTCAAACTACAATACTTCTGCTGTTGTGTGTGTTTGCATGAGAGAACTTGAGAAGGTCCCAGAAGATCACTGGAAATCCCAATTGACCACTCTCCACTTCGTTCCCATTAGCTAGACTATCTGACTTTGTAACTCACTTGTTAGAATGGCTGGCCATTGAGTTCTGGAGTGCACCCTTACTCGAGCGTGCAACACTAAGGTTATGTGGAACCTGGGTTTATGGCAGGATTTTTATGTGAGTATCAGAATTCAAATCCAGACTTCATGCTTGCATATAAAGCACTCTGGCCCACTGAAACTTTTGCTCATCCAATAAATTTTACATTTTCCAGTAAGCTGAATTCAAGTTAGTTATATGTTAGTTATATGCTGTCAAAAGAAACATTGACTTCAAAATATTACTTTCACAATATAATTCTCAAATAAATGTCTGTAAGAATGAAAATTTTCCCTGTTTATTTATAATGTATTTATTATATGTTCCTCAATTGTCTGTATTATTTTGAATTCAAAAATTTATTACAACATTTCAAACTATGGGTATCATTATTATAAAAAGAATAAACTATATAAAGAAGTAAAATATCTTCTAATTAACACACAGCCCTAATTCCTGTTGTTGATAGGACAGACAAAGTGTCTTAGAACAATAACAGACAGATTTAGGAAGAAAAAAAAAAAACTGTAGTAGTAAAATAAATAAATCCTGGTGGCTGTGTGTTCCTTGCTATGTGCCCCAATGTTTTGGAGTCTGGAATGAAACACACACACACACACACACACACACACACACACACACACAGCCGTTTTATTTTGATATGTCTTAATCAGCTCAATGTCTGGGCCACTTTCTAACCTTAATGTGGTTAATCCACCCCCACCAATAATCCTGAACTATTACTTACTAAATCTTACATTCTATCTTGGTTGTTCTGGACTCAGAGTCATCCCTAACTGGGCTGCACTCTCCCTGCTCCTTCACATGTCCACTATACCTCCCTGTCCTCTACTCAGGCATAGCAGCTCTCCTCTGCCAGATCTCCTTCCCTTTCCTCCCTCTCTATCCCTGTCCAAGGAATACTAAAAGTTTCACCGCTGTCTGCCCTGCCCAGCCATGGGCTGTCGGCATCTTGACCAATCAGAACCAACTGGAGACTGGCTTTCTGAGTGTCTTATATATGGACACTTGTGTGAGCAGTTTGGGGGACCCAAATTAACATAAGAATATAAGCATCTACAACTAAGTTCCCCAGATCTCAGTTATTATAAAACACAAATAACAGTGTCGTACCTTTAAACGTCTTGCCTTTCTATTTACTTACTTTTAGCAGTGAGATAGAGACTAATCCAAGAAACCCCTCATATGAGATAAGCAAGCTCTTTACTACTGAGCTCCACTCCACCTTCCAGCCATCTGATTACTTCAGATACCTTATAGGCAATCCAGTGATATAGCAATGCAGAAGAATGCACTGTTGTGGGGCATAGTATGAATATGCCATGCCTTATTTATTCAAAAGGTCCTTTCAACTGGTATCTGGGTAGTTATATTACAGTTCATGTCCCTTTGTACACACTCTATAGCCAGATGCACAATTTTCTCACTGATAAGCGGATATTAGGTCAGAGACTTAGAATATCGAAGATACATTATGCAAAACAGAAGAAAACCAAGAAGGATGACCATTGTGTGGATACTTCATTCCTCCTTAGAATAAGGAACAAAATACTCATGAAAGGATATAGGTACAGAGACAAAATTTAGAGCTAAGATGAAAGGATGGACTATCCAGAGACTACCCCATTCGGGAATCCATCCTATCATCAGCCACCAAACCTAGATACTAATGCTCATGCCAGCAAGATTCTGCTGAAGGGACCCTGATATAGTGGCCTCTTGTGAGGATATGCCAGTGCCTGGCAAACACTGAAGTGGATGCTCACAGCCAGCTATTGGATGGAACACAGGGTCCCCAATGGAGGAGCTAGAGAAAGTACCCAAGGAGCTGAAGGGGTCTACAACCCTATAGGTGGAACAATAATATGAACTAACCAGTACCCCCTGAGTTTGTGTCTCTAGCTGCATATGTAGCAGAAGATGGCCTAATCGGCCATCACTGGGAATAGAGGCCCCTTGGTCTTGCAAACTTTATATGACCCAGCAAAAGGGAAGGCCTGGGCCATGTAATGGGAGTGGGTGGGTAGGGGAGCAGGGCCGGGGGGGGGTTATAGGGAACTTCCAGGATAGCATTTGAAATGTAAATAAATAAAATAAAAAAAAAAAACAATTTTCTTAAAGAGACACTCATACATAGTGTCTGTATAGGTCACATCTGCTTTAAAACCTTTAGATCCCTTTAAAGGTGCAAAATTCTTTCCCTGTTCTGACATAATTAAATGTTTCTAGTGAAACTTTTTGTTCAACAATATCCTTGATTTATAAGAAAAAAATATAAAAAGAGTAAGATATTACTGTGTCAGTTATAATATGTGTATCTTCTTCAATGTCTGCAAGAGGCTGACACTTGTTTAGTGCGTGATGAGGCAAATCTAGCTAAAGGGATAAAATGGAAGGTGCACATCATACAGTTCTGAAGCTGGAAGTCAAGACTTGCAACATTCAGTGCATTAGAATTCTATTTGATCACTTGCCTTATCTCTCAGTTTGGGAGGTAGTAGATATTTTCTTACACTTTCTTAATTTAGAAAAGTTATAAGACACACATTCTTACTTTATGTTTAATTCTTCTCAAGGATATTCAGGAAATCTAGGGGAAAGATAACAGAAGACTGAAAACAAGCTCTCAGCATGGAGAACTAAAGTAACAAAGTGAGCAACATTTCTATTCATTTGAGTTTAAAATTTAATTATATTCAAAATGCAGTCTGGCCCTTCATCCTTTCCGTTATTCATCTGGTCAACCATCTACCAACATCATACTCTACAGAGTATGCACCATACTTTAGAGGTCTACTGCCAATTGGTTCTGTAAACCAATCCTGCCAATACTAACATGGAATTTTCATAATACTGCTGCAGGTTAATATCATAGCTATATTACATTAGGGAATAAATTAGCAACAGTTTTATTGTACATAAAATATTCAAAGTATTTTTGCACTAAGAATACATTTAGTTGTGAATTTAGAGAATTCCTTTGAAACAAAATTAGGAATCATTCATGATTTCATCAGCTCCATAAATCCCTTAGGACCTCAGTAGTGTGTATTCCTTCTCAGTATATTTAATCAAGCAATAATTTCAAATGATTAGAATAACATTCTTTAATTGCTTTACATTTTACCATAACGGCCATTATTAGATCCTTTAAACCAATACTGGCTTTACACTGCTTCTACATTACTGACTTGTATACTCTTTTTTCAGGTAGCAGTCCCATCCTTGACATCTGGGGGTGATGTCCACTTTTCAGTTAACATTAGTCATCACATGAATGTGACTGAATATAATTAGTCAAACTCAAAATTGATTCAAAGCTTTGGTCTCTATCTTTTGGCGTAAGCAAACTAGTGACTGTGAGGAGCGGGTTTGGCCGTGGCCCCAAGATGGCGCATGGGACTGCCACCAAGTCTAACGACTGACAACTAACTTCCTCATATCCCTCAAGATAGCCACGTCTGTTAAACTGCACTGCACAGATGCACCACGACGAAAGATCAGATGATGTGATGAATGTAGTCCTGTGCCAATGAACTGTGCCTACATGGAATAGGGTGATGGAGAGTGGGCTAGAGGGTATAAAAGGGGATGGCCAAGAGAGGTCGGGGAATCTTTTTACTGCACATAGTTATGTTCCTGAATAAACTGCTTTGAGAAGGACATCGGTTTTGTCACTTCTTTTCTGCCGGTTGGAGACGGCAGCGACAAGTGACATCACTTCCCTAGAACAGAGAAGAAAGCACATAAGCCTTGCACAGATATGTTTCTTACTTTTTTCTGTAGTTTACTCCCAGGCTTTATCTTCTGGTTATCTGAACTTAGAAAAGCTACTCCTGAGAGACACTTAGTTACAGCTCTGTGCCTTTTACATAGTTTTAGTTTAGCACAGCTATCCACACACAAATATACAAGTACACATTTTAAAAATAGTACCAGTATTATATACTGTATAAATTCCCTGCCACCTATTTTAACATTCATTGTGCCCTAAAATTATTCCCCATGATTCTGCTGGTGAGGTGCATTTTTACATTACTGTAATTATGTAGTTTTCTTGAAACAAGTGAAATAGCATATTAGGAATTGTATAAACACATGCTAATTGCTTTTCTTTATTTTCCTCTCTGATCTTATTTAGATAACTGATGGTAATAGCCTCCTTTTGCACTTCTACTCCCAATTTTCCTCTTTATAAATATTTATATAAGAATATATATTTGTGTATAGGAAGTCACTATTTTGCTTTTTATTAAAGTTGAATGATATTTGCAATATTCAGAAAACATATTTTTAAAAAGTTCTCATATGCTAAACAGAGATTTAATAGTCTTTAAATGATCTATAGCATATATATATATATATATATATATATA
>NC_034610.1:39825259-39861922 GCF_900095145.1 Mus pahari | reverse complement strand
TGTTTTTAATAATTTATATGACTATCTATTTAGGCCTACTTATACTCACCTTTCATACTGGTTCATTTATCTTGGTGAACACACATACACACACACACACACACACACACACACACACACACACACACATACCTGCACACACAGACACACATATGTGTATAAAAATATATATATCCAATGGATAAATTTTAATACTCATTTCTATTTGTTGCTTTAAAAATATCAAGCACAAGATTAAGCTTTTCTTTCCTTTCCTTTTTCTCATTGGTTATTTTCCTTCTTTCCTCTTCTCAGTTTTTGATCTTCCTCTTCAATTTCCTCCTTATCATGTTCCTCATTCACTTTTTCCTTCTTATTCACTGCCTTTGCACCCCACAAAGACATAACATTTTGGTGACTTTTGTAAAAAAGTGTGAAGCTAACTTTCTACCGGTATACTGATTGGCAATTTAAGTGAAAAAAGGAGAGAGGAGAGAGAAAGAGAAATACATACAGGCAAATACACACACACACACACACGCACACACACACACACACACACACACACCAAGAGAGACATAACCACAGGAAGAGAGAGGGAGAGAGAGACAGAGACAGAGACAGAGACTGAGGCAGGGAAAGGAAGAGGGAAAAAGAGACAGGGAGAGAGAGACAGAGAAAGAGAGAAATCTTTTTGCCTGAGTTTACTCCTGCCATGTTATTTAGAGAGACATTTCTGTAGGTAAGAAAACAACTTGGCTTGTAACCTGCTTAAGTTTCTGACAGAAAAAAAAAATGAGAACAAGAAAATACTTGCATTCTTTCAGAAATTTGCAACAAAACTCTGAACCTTGCTTAAAACATAAAGTAATATTTAATTATGATGAACAACCTATAGTCCTGTCTTATTTCCTTATTGAGATGCTTGGAGGAATCACTCTCAAGTCTTCTCTGCTTATCTTTTAATTTTTTGCTCTTTTTTTTTTTGTGTTACAGCTTGCCAGATATTCATCTGATATTTTTATTATCTATTAAATTCTTGAATTGGAGTTCAATCCACAACTAAAAATGATGTCTTTTTATATACCTATCCTTCTTCCCAGAGCTGACTCTTGTTCATATAAAATGATTTTTATATTTTAGACCTGTAAATGAGAGATAAGTATGAATAGTATCTGATATATTTGTCATAAGAAGTTTTAATTTTTATTAAGACAGTTTGTTCTGAAGTTTAATTATTTAAAGAATAGCATTTAAAAAAAATTTCACCATGCTTTTGAAAACTATTGAGTTGATTTTAAAAAGCTTTGAATTTACTTATTTTCAAATTGTTATATGGTAGGGAAAATAGCCTGCAGTCATTTTATAACTAAGATTATTATATTGAACAAGAAAACCCAAACTCTCCCTTTATTCCAATTTTAATTTTAACACCAAAATAAGTAAGTAAGTAAGTAAATAAATAAATAAATAAATAAATAAAATACATGATACACACTCACACACACACACACACACACACACACTATTAATGCTGTTCTATCTTGTTCTTTTTCTCTTATTGTGCATACTGACCATCTGCAGTTGTTTAAATTTGAAGTCAATCTAATTAAAATAAAATAAATCAAATCAAATTTGGTTTTCCAGGCAAATAATCCATTCTGAAATGTCTGGGAGTAAGAATAGCCAGTAACTACCACTCTAAATAGTGTAAACACAGAACGTTTTCATCTTTTCCAAGAACCTTATTGATCATAGTAAGAAAATTACATAATAAAGAAGGGAAACCAGTGACTTGAACAAATAGAAGAGAAAAATAACACCCATTTTGGATTGCATGAATTTCTTTGCTTAGTGTATCATAAAAACTAGGATATTCACGGGATGGCAAATTTATCTTAGAGAGATGCAAGAGGGAGAGACTTCATCCCTTAGTTCTCTTCAAAGCACCCAGGTCAGAACACAGAAATTCATCTTCTCAAAATTTCCCTTTCCAATGAAGAAGCAGTTTGTTAATATTGGCCTTTTTCTCTTTCTTCCCCTTTTGCTGCAGAATGAATTACATTAATTATAAAAAGAAGCTATGGAAGGAAAATCTTTTAATGAATATTGTTGATTATAGAAACAGAAATGGAGGGCTGGAGAAATGGTTTCATGATTACGAGCTCTTATTGCTCTTCTAGAGGACTGAAATTTAGTTCCAAGAATTCACCTCCATTCATAACTACTTATAACTCCAGCTCTAAGTTATCTGACACCCTCTTCTCTCCTCTTTGGCCATATCTCTATATAGGAGTACATGCACACGTGCATGGGACACCCACAAGCACATGAACACACAAATAAAAATTAAATAATAAATCTTTAAAACAGTGAGAAATGATGTTGTAGTAATTCAGAAAAGAATAAAGCCTAAAATTTGTCATGTTTTATTCAATATGATGAACAATGCAAAATCATAAATTATAAAACATTTATTTCAAGAAGATAGGATTTTAATTTAGTCAAGTATTATTAACTAAGAAACATCAATCTTATACTTCTAGTTTATTAGATTCTTATTACTTTTGTGTGATCTTCTTCTATAATTGATTCATGAAAAAAGTCCATACGTGCACTTAAATTGGGATAAAATAGTTGGTACATGCTAATGTTCTATATCCCATCACATTTAACTAACATTTAAGTGTTTATTAGATGAAATGCTAATAAAGATGTATTGTTTGATAATCTGTCATTGAATGAGAAATATTAAAATATATAATAATGCCATAAATTAGAAAGGAAAAGACTTGTTACTGACACACATTAGGGACTTTTCAGGATAGAAACACATATAAAACTTACAAAAATTTAAAAGTATGTCCCTCAACAATTTAAAATAATTACTAACATTCATTGATGCCCTGTGACATTTTTTCAGAAAGAAGTAAATAGAATTTATATTTAGCAAAGATGGGGAGGATATCAAACTCCTTTTTTTCCCACAGCCTTTCTAAGTATTAACATCTCATCATATATAGAGCATGATATGATGGCTCTCCCTTGTAAGTCTAGTGCTTGGATAGTCTAAGGCAGAATAGTTTTTACAAGTTTACCATGAGGGTTAGAGAGAAACATTACTCCTAAACAAACAAAAAATACAGTCTAGAGAATAAATGCCAGAAAACTTAAACTTCATTGGATTCATTTGGCATTAATGATAAATAAGATAACTAAATGAGATGTGCTCCTGTTTCATCTGGGTTAGACACACTATTCATAGGCAGCTATCATGAACTCTTTTGAGATGGGTTCATATATTTTGTGAATGCATGTGTGTGTGTGTGTGTGTGTGTGTGTGTGTGTGTGTGTGTGTGTATGTATGTAAGAGAGAGAGAGANAGAGAGGTAGGAAAGGGAGAGAGACAGACACAGAGACAGACAGACAGAACCAGAGACAGAAAAGACAGAGAGACAAAAAGACAGAGAGAAGAGACAGAGACAGCAAGATGGCAAACACTCATATGACTCCCCAAAAGAACTCCATGAACTCCTAACAAGGCACCTCTTATCCACAATATTATGAGGCAAACAATGGATGTAGTTTGGAACTCTTAGGTTGTATTGTTATGAGTAACTTGGTAGGACTATTGTCTATAGAGTACCTTTCTTTAATAAGAACTATTAAATTGTAGCAGAATTTCTTCTGTGACACAGCTAGATATGTGTTGCTCATAATATTCTAAAAAAATATGATTAGGTTATAATACAAATAGTATCTTTGAGCTTTTGAGATGACTCAGCATTTAAGAGAACTTGTTCCTCTTGCAAAAACCCAGCACCCATATCCAGCAGCTTACACTCCCTATAAATTAAACTTTAAAGCATATAACTTTGTCTTCTGGAACCTATAGAATAGTCATACATGAGCACAGACACATAAACACATACATACATGATTCTTTTTAAAGTTTAAAAAATAATCACTTAAATAACAATCAAATGTAATTTTAGAGATATTCCATTGATCAAATTGATTTTTTGAGGTAGTGATGAGTAAAACACTTTAAATACATATATCCTGTGAATGGCTTACTTTATGGGATGAAAGAAACTGAGGGAATTTCGAATATAGAAACATTCTGATCATTGAAAATCTTCTTTCATGATGAACTGCATTTTCTCCAAAGTAATTCCCAGTGTTCTAGTCAAAATACAAGTCAAAGGAGCCAACCATCAAAATATAATATGAATAGGGATGAACAAAGAATGCTTAAGCCTTACTGAACGATGATAAGTTCTATTGGGAAGGAAGGCGCATTCTGCATGGAAAGATCATTTACAATCTCATAAAAATTTAAAAGATCAGTTTGGTCTCAGAGACAAAAAAAAAAAAAAAAAAAAAACCAAACTAGATACAATGGAGAAGGATAAATAGATGCATACATGTGAATACTGAATAGATAGCTGAGTGTTAGTGCTGGCTAAACAGAGTATGCCACTGCTTCTAGGTATGAATGATCTGGGTCTTAGAGATTTTCATGAGGTTAAGTTTTATATCTACATTTAAAACCAGACCAAGAGAAAACTTTAGATAAATTAAGAAGTATCTTCATGGCTGGATACCACAGTGTAGGGGAGTTTGAGTGTGGGGAGGTAGGAGTAGGTGGGTAGAGGAACATTCTCATAGAATCAGAAGGCAGGGGGATAGGATAGAGGGCTTCCAGTGGGTGGGGGTGGGGGACCAGGAAAGGGGACATCATTGGAAATGTAAATAAAGAAAATATCCAATAGAAACTTAAAAAAAAAGAAAATAAGAAATTATGTGATTTTTGCCCCATATATGTTGAGACTACCATCTGAGAAAGTTAATTGAATAAAAAGCCTCTTAACTCATAATTTAAAACAAAACAAATTGCCAACCCTACAACTACCAAAAAAAAAGTATCTTTATCTCCAGATAAAAAGTATCTTTATCATTAAGGCATAGAAACCAGACTGGAAAACCCTGAACTATATAGGCTACCTTACCTTCACACCCATTTCTCTGCTGACTTAGTGATCTGGGGAAAGCCAAAGTGCCCCGATCAGGCTGAAATCCCATTGGGACCTCCATTGTACCAATACCTCTGCCCCAACTTCATCAGACCTGTGATTCCTGAACCAGAAAGTTAAGCATACATTCACCCATCCATCTTCCCTGGTCTCTGAACCCTCAGGGCCAAGCCAAGTATCCCTGACAACACTGTTTCCAAGGGGACCTCCGTTCTCCTACAAACTTTCTACCACCCAGCTTAATCAGTACTGCAGCTCCAGAACCATACAAGTGCATGTCCTGAACTATACACACCTGCAAGACTAGAAACATACAGAACAATGACATCCTTCAGAGGCCTGAGACACCAGGACAATTTAGGTTCCTTCTCTTCCCAACACTTACCACAACAAGAACTTCCATAGACCAAAATAATCCAGATGGCTAAAGGTCCTTGCAAAAACACAAAATCAACAAAACCCAACATGGCACATCCAAAGCACAGCTATCCCATTACAGCAAGCCCTGAGTATCCAGACACAAAGGAAACACAAGAAAATGACCTTAAACCCAATCTTATAAAGACAATAAAGGCCTTTAAATAAGAAATGAATAAATCACTTAAAGAAATATACGAAAATACAGATAGAGTTCTTTAAAGAGGGAACATTCAAATCCCTTAACGACATATAAATAAATACAATTAAAAAGATAAAGGAGATAAATAAAACTGTGCAAAACCTGAAAGTCAAAATAGAAGCAATAAAGAAAACACAAACTGAAATGGAATACCTAGGCAAGAGACTAAGAACAGCAAATGTATGCATCAACAAAAGATTGGAAGATAAGAGATGGAAGAAAGGCTCTCAGGCATAGAAGATACAATAAAAGAAATTGATACATTGGTCAAGGAAAGTGTTTAATCTAAAAAATAACTGACACAAAACATTCAGAAACTCTGGAATACCATGAAAAGTCCTAAACCAAGACTAATAGGAATAGAAATAGGTGAAGAGTTCCAACTCCAAAGCCCAGAAAATATTCTCAACAAAATAATAGAAGAAAATTTTCTCAACCTAATAAAAATGATGCCTATTACCTACAAGATTTTTTTATTGGTTGTTTTGCTTATTTACATTTCAAATGTTATCTACCTTTCCAGTTTCTCCTCCAGGAAACATTTATCCCTTCCTCCCTTCCCCTAACTCTATAAGGGTACTCCCCTACCCACCTACCCAATTCTACCTCAGAGCCATAGTGTTCTCCTACCATGGGTCATCGAGTCTTCACAAGACCAAGGGTCTCCCCTCCCAGATAAGGCAATCCTCTGCTACATATGTGTTGTGGATGAGCCTGGTGCTACTTGTATTTTGATGCTAATTCTACTTTCCTGGGAGGGAGTCACACATACTCAGGTGACTTCTTATGAACTAATCCCCTAATGAATAAAGGAGTTAATCACTGGTCAAGTAGGAGGGACTTCCAGGTAGGACAGAGGAAGAGAGGAAGCAGGAGAAAGTTAGGTCTTTTTGGACCGGATAGTGACAGCACAGGAAGTAGCTACAAGTATTTGCTGGTTTCAATGGCAGATCTGTAAGGATTCGCCACCAGAGAATTTAGATTAAGGCTTACAGGATTAGGATTTTAGTTGATGCACCCAACAATTGAGTTACTGTCATTTCTGAACTAAGTTTGTGTTGTGTTTTTCTTCATGGGTTCAAGAGAGAAAGGTATGGTGGCAAAGTTTTGGTTTGCCTGAGGTGCACCAGAAAGGCTGTGGGGGATTTGAAGCATGGGGTTGGCATAGTAATGACCCACCTGTGGGAGCATAGCAAGCTGGGTGGAGAGATCATGGAGCTCTGAGTCAGAACACCACATGGCCACTGGAGCAGTCTGTTGCTGGCACAAGGTCAGGGACAAGCCAGTTCATTTTTAATATTTCCCACATCACATACGCAGCTGGAACCATGGGTGCCCCTGTGTGTATACTTTGTTTGGTGGTTTAGTCCCTGGAAGATCTAAACCGTCTGTTTGATTGATATTGTTATTCTTCCTATGGGGTTGCAAACCCTTTCAGCTCCTTCCATCCTTCCCCTAACTCCTCCATTCGGTTCCCTGCACTCAGTCCAATGTTTGGATGCAAGCATCCACATTGGTCAGTTCTAGCAGAGCCTCTCAGGGGACAACTGTACCAGGCTCCTGTCAGCAAGCACTTCTTGGCATTAGCAATGACATCTGCGTTTGGTGACTATATATGGGATGGTTCCCTAGATGGGGCAGTCTTTGGATGACCTTTCCTTTAGTCTCTGCTCCACTCTTTGTCCCTGTATTTTCTTTTGACAGGAGAAATTCTGGATTAATATTTTGAGGTCAGTGGGTGGCCCCATCCCTCAACTGGGGGCTGTGCCTATCTATAGATTCTACAGGGAGACCTATTGTTGGGTATTTCAGTCGATGTCCTACCTGTTAGGTCCTGGGAACCTCCTGGGTCCCTGGTATCTGGGACTTTCAAAAATATTTTAGAACACCAATTAGACTGCATCAGAACAAAAAATACTTCTACCACATAATAATCATAAACACAAAATGTACAGAACAAAGAAAGAATATTGAAAGTGTCAAGTGGAAAAGGCCAGGTAATGTTCAAAGTTAGACCTGCCAGGCGTGGTGGCGCACACCTTTAATCCCAGTACTCGGGATGCAGAGGCAGGCAGATTTCGGAGTGCGAGGCCAGCCTGGTCTATAAAGTGAGTTCCAGGACATCCAGGGCTATACTGAACCCCCCCCCCAAAAAAAAAAAAAAGAAAAAAAAAAGAATTACACCTTACTTCTCACCAGATACTCTAAGAGCTAGAATGGCCTGGACAGACATCTTACAATCTCTTAAAAGCCACAGGTCTCAACCTAGACTATGATGCCAAGCAAAATTTTCAATCACTAAAGTTGAAAAAAAAACAAGATATTTCAAGTAAATTCCAATTTCAAACAATATCCACAAATTCAGACCTGTAGAAAATACTAGAAGGAAAAAATCCAATCCAAGAAGGATAACCATATCTAAGAAAACTCAAGAAATAAGTACCTCCGTACAAGCAGAAAAAGGGAAAGCACACACACACACACACACACACACACACACACATACACACACACACACACACACACACACACACACGCACCACAGAAACCACCACCACCACTGCCACCACCATCATCAATTAACAGGAAATAACAATTGCTGGTCATTAATATCTCTCTATACCAACAGCCTCAGTTCCCTAATTTAAAGTTAGAGGCTAACAGTATGGATATAAAACCAGCATCCATCATAATACTATACACAAGTAATAAACCTTAGCAATAGACATAGATAATACTTCAGAGAAAAGGGCTAGAAAAAAGTATTCAAGGCAGAGGGATTCAAGAAGCAAGCTACAGTAACAGTAACAGACTTTCAACCAAAATCAATCAAAAGAGATAGGGAAGGACACTTTATGCTGGTCAAATGAAAAAAAAAATCTACCAAGATATCTTAATTCTGAGCATCTATGCCTGAAAGCACAGGGCACGCAGATTTATAAAAAAAACATTGCTAAAACTTAAATACCACATTGAACCCCACACATTAATAGCAGGAAGATTTCATTAACTCACTCTCACCTATTGATAGGTCATCCAGACAAAAACTAAACAGAGAAATAATGCAAAAAAACAGACATTATGAATGAAATGGCCTAGCAGACATCTGTAAAATATTTCACCCAAACACAAAAGAATATATTGTCTTCTCAGCATCTCATGGGTCTATCTCCAAAATTAACCATATAGCCATTCACAAAGCAAGCCTCAACAGAAAGAAGAGAATTGAAATAAGACCTTGTATCTTAGCAGACCACCATGGATTAAAGCTGTACTTCAACAACAACAGAAACTCCAGAAAACCTACATGCACATGGAAATTGAACAACTCTCTACTCAACGATATCTGGTCAGGGAAGAAATAAAGAAAGAAATTAAAGAATCTGTAGAATTCAATGTAAATGAAGGCACAACATAATCAAATTTATAAGACCCAGTACAGGTAGTACTAAGAGGAAAGTTAATAGCACTAAGTGCCTCCATAAGGAAATTATAAATTTAAAAGTAATCATGAGAGCTCTAGAAAAGAGAAAAAGAGAAAAAAGAAAAAAAAAAAAGAAAGTACACTATAGAGTAGAAAGTAGGAAATCATTAAAACCAGGGCTGAAATCAAGCAAGTATGAAATTCTTAGACAAATGGATGTATCTGGAGGATAACAACCTGAGTGTGTTAACCCAATCACAAAAGAACGCACATGATATGCACTCATTGATAAGTAGATATTAGCTCAGAAACTTAGAATACCCATGATACAAAAACCCATGAAACTCAAGAAGGCAGACCAAAGTGTGGATACTTCCTTCCTTCTTAAAATGTGGAACAAAATACCCAAGGAAGGAGTTACAGAGACAAAGTTCAGAGCAGAGTCTGAAGGAACGACGACCATCCAGAGACTGCCCCACTTGGGGATCCATCCCATAAACAACCACCAAACCCAGACACTAAGCAGTTGCTAACAAGAGACTGCTGACAGAAGCCTGATATAGCTGTCTCCTGTGAGGCTCTGCCAGTGCCTGGCAAATACAGAAGTGGATGCTCACTGTCATCCATTGGACAGAGCACTAGGTCCCCGATGAAGAAGCCAGAGAGCCAGGGAGCTGAAAGGGACTGAAGCCCCATAGGAGGAACATCAAGATGAACTAACCAGTAGCCCCAGAGCTCCTTGGAACCATGCCACCAATCAAAGAAAATACATGGTGGAACTTGTGACTCTAGCTATATATGTAGCAGAAGATGGCCTAGTCGCTCATCAATGGGAGGAGAGGCCCTTAGTCTTGTGAAGGTTCTATGCCCTAGTATAGGGGAATGCCAGGACCAGGAATGGGAGTGGGTGGGTTGTGGAGCAGGGGATTATCAGAAGGAAAACTAGGAAATAGGATAACATTTGAAATGTAAATAAAGTAAATATCTAATAAAAAAAGAAACAAGGAAAACAATACATTGAATCAACAAAACCAAGAGCTGTTTCTCTGAGAAAAATCAAAACAATAGAAAAACCCTTAGCCAAACTAATCAAGCAACAGAAAGACAGTATCCAAATAAATAAAATCAGAAATGACAAGGGAGACACAACAACAGACATTGAGTTTATTCAAAGAGTCATTTCATCTTACTTCAAATGCCTGTAACTTTAGAAACTTGGAAAGTCTTAGTGAAATGTATGACTTTCCAGACAGATATTCCATGCTAATGTTGAATCAAGATCAGCTGTACTGTTTAAATAGCACTATAACACCTTAAGAAATAGCAGCCACCATTAAATGTCTCCCAACCAAAAGAAGAGTCCATGGCTAGATGCTGTTAGTGCATAATTCACCAGACTTTAAAAGAAGAGATAAATATGCAGCTAGAGACATGAGCTCAGGGGGTACTGGTTAGAAGAAGATGGCCTAACCGGCCATCATTGGGAAGAGAGGCCCTTGGTCTTGCAAAGATTATATGCCCCAGTACAGGGGAATGCCAGGGCCAGGAAGTGGGAGTGGGTGGGTTAGACAGCAGGGTGAGGGGAGGGTATAAGGGACCTTTAGGATAGCCTTTGAATTGTAAATGAAGAAAATATCTAATAAAAATATTTTTTAAAAAGAACTAAGGCCAATGCTCCTCAAACTACTTAGCAAAATAAAAACAGACTGAACACAGTCAAACTCATTGTATGAGTTCACAATCACCCTGAAACCTTAACCATACAAAGAGTTAACTAGGAAAGAGAACTTCAGATTGATTACTATTGTGAATATTGACACAAAATATTCAGTACAATACTTGCAAACTGAAACCAAGAAAACATCAAAGACATCATCCATCAAGATCAATAAGTCTTCATCCTAGAGATGCATGAATCATTCAATATAAAAAATTCATCAATATGACAAACTGACTTTTGATAAAATCCAACACACATTCATGTTAAAGGTATTAGAGAATTCAAGATCTATATGATAAGAACTTCAAGTCTTGAAGAAATAATTTGAAGAAGACCTCAGAAGATGGAAAGATCCCACATACTCATGGATATGTAGGATTAACATAGTAGTAAAAATGTTCATCTTATCAAAAGCAATCTACAGATTCAATGCAATTCCCATCAAAATTCCAACATGACTTTCTATAGACCATGAAAGAGTAATTCTCAATTTCATTTGTAAAAACAAAAGAAAACAAAACAAAAACCTAGGATAGCCAAACAATTCTGAACTATAAAAGAACTTCAGGAGGAATCAGCATCCCTGACCTCAAGCTGTACTACATACTGGTTAAAAAAAAATCCATGGTATAGGTATAGGAAGACATATGTTGATTAATGGAATCAAATCAAAGATTTGGAAAGGATCTTTATCAACTATAAATCTGACAGAGTTTTAATATCTAAAATTTACAAAGAAATCAAGAAGTTAGATTCCAACACCCCAAATAAACCAATTAAAGTTGGGATATAGAACTAAACAAAATTCTCAACAAAAGAATCTTGAATGGCCGAGACCTTAAAGAAATGTTCAAAGCTCTTAAGTCATCAAGAAAATTCAATTCAAAACAAATCTGAGGTTCCATCTTACACCTATCAGAATGGCTAAGATCAAAAACTCACGAGATATCACATGCTGACAAGGACATGGAACAAGGGAAACACTACTTCATTGCTGGTTGGAGTGCAAACTTCTGCAACCACTTTGGAAATCAATTTGGCCTTTTCTCAGTAAACTGGTAATGATCCTACTTCAAGACCCAGCTATAACACTCCTAGGTATATATCCAAAAAGTACTCAAACATCCCAGAAAGATACTTCCTCTTCTATGCTCACAGCACTTTTATTCATGATAGCCAGAAACTGTAAACAAGCTAGTTATCCCTCAGCTGAAGAATGGATAGAGAAAATGCGGTTAATTTACACAATGGAATATTACTCAGCTATTATAGACACAGACATCATGAATTTTGTAGGAAAATGAATGGATCTTGAAAATATCATGCTGACTGAGGTATCCCAGTTCCAAAAGGACATGCATGGTAAGTACTCACCTATAAGTGGATATTAGCCATAAAATTGAAGTACCCTTCTATTTTCCACAGTCTCAGAGAAGCTAAACAAAAGGAAGGCCCAAGTGGGGAAAGCTCGAATCTCATTTAGAAGGGGGGACAGTCAGTCATAAGAAGCAGATGAATGTAGGAAAGTAGGAGTGAGAGGAGATGAGGAAGGGAATGTCCGATTCAGGATTAGGTCTGGGAAAAACAGGAGAGATGGCTTGATGACCATGAAAATGAACAGAAATCTGCAATTGACAGTGATGAGGGGGGAAATCTACGGCTGAGACAGAGACCTGGCATAAGACAGGTGCCAAAGAATCCATGTTTGTGACCTTAGCTCTGACTCACTATACTGGAGATACAGAACCTGAATAGGACACTACTTATAGCCAGACAGGAACCCCAGTAAAGCTATAGAGAAATCAATCTACTCAAAATTTATTCTGTCTGCAAGAATTGCAGGCATGAGGAAGGGAACAGAGACTAAGCCCAACTAGAGACACATGCCATGGGCAAGCACCAATCCCTAACACTATTAATGATACTCTGTTATGTTTGCAAACAGGAACATATTTTCATCTGAGAGGCTCCATCCAGTAGCTGACTCATACAGATACAGACACCAACGACCAAACTCTGTATAAAGCTTCAGGGCTCTTATGGAAGAATAGGAAGAGTGAGTATGGGCCCAGGAGGAACTTCACAGGAAAACCAGCAGAGCCAACTAACCTGGACATTTGGAGGTATCATACTCTGAAGCACCAACCAATGGACATACACAGCCTGAACCTAGGCCTCCCCACACGTATGTAGCAGATATGCCGCTGAGTCTTCATGTCAGTCCTGAACAACTGAAGTAGGGACTACCCCCAAAACTGTTGTGTGTGTGTGTGATTTGTACTTCTATCTCAGATGCCTTGTCCTGCTTGACTCAGTGGGAGAAGAAGTGCCTAGCCTTGAAGAGATTTTAAGACCTGGAGTAGGACGATACCCAGGAGAACTCAACCCAATCAGAGGAGAAGGGGCAGGGGAATGAGGAAACAATTGTGGGAAGGGGTGACCAATAGGGGTACAGTGAGCAGAATGTAAAGGGAATACTTAAAGAATATATTAAATTTTAAAAAAAGACATAGAAACCCTGAATCTCCAAGTATAATCTAATGATTTACTTCAACAAAAATAAAACATTAATATAAAGATAAAATAAAATGCAAAAAAAAAATCATCACACAGAGAAGTAATAATTATAACATACCACTCTGGAAAATACCCTCAACTGAACTACATAAGTAATTTTTGCAGACCAGTAAGGAAGATGTCTCCACAGCATAGAAAACAGATTACCGAATCACTATTTAAACAGAGAGAAAACTTGGAAATAGTTTTCATCATATTAGTTTACAAAATAATGAAAACTAATTCTGTGATGAGATCTTATTAAGGGATAGGTTTGCAAATGCTAAAATAAACTGACAATACAAAATGTTGTCATGGATACAAAGTAGCAGGGAATCTAATATATTGCTGACAGCTTTATAAATTATTATAAATACTCTGAAGCTATCTGACAGCATATAGTAATGGAAAATATTTTAAGATAGTAATTTGCTCTTATACAAGTAAACTTCTGCATAAAATATGAAAATAAACATACATACCGTAATATTTAGTAATAGATCTGAGAATAACTTCACTATCAATAATTGAACAAACAGGACTATGTTGACACATTCATGCAATGAAATATTACAAGAGAAAAGTGAATGAATTAGGGTTGCACATCGATACAAACACAGTGCTATAAAATATGAAAACACAAAAGTGTTGCACTTTATGATTTTTTTCTGTACAAACTGAAAAAATCATAAGCAATATATTATTAAATGAGAGACAGATATATAAGATTGTAAAATATCTACTGTTTTTTTTTTTTTTAATCTAGCATGCTTACTCAATATTCAACACAAACTTTGCTTGTTCAGTTTTTGTGTCAGTTTTTAAGTAGCAAGATATACTTATTGGTAGCATATATAGAACATATATTGGCTATATATATCAGCAATATATATTCATAGGTATATAAATATATATTTATGTATTACTGACCACTGACAACTACACTAAATGGGTTTTACACCACACTGTTCAATGGACTCAATCACCTGCCATAAATTTCTTTGATAAAGACAATAATGAAACATAATTGACTTTTTTGAGCAATGGATCTGTTGGGGAGAACCTCAGTGATCTTCCTTGTTCTATGCTAAAATTCTCAAAGGCTTGTCCTTGAGGATGATAAACAAGATTCAAATGTGCTTGAAAGCAACGTGTGTGTATATGTCAGTAACTCTAGATTTGAGATTATAATCACTGTTATTCAGGAATGAGACAGAAACAAACAAAAAGTAATCTATCATAGAAGAAAACATCACTAAATATCATGCTAAATTGCATTTTTAAATACAGTGCCGCTACAGAAAGAGAAGCTGGAGAATTATCCTTAAAAATAAAAGGAGAAAAATAATTCTCCAATGTGGTACCCAAAACAAAACAAAAAAATATGCCTGTTTTTCTTAAGCATAAAATGTCAAGTAATAGTGATTGTGCCATGTTCCTATCTATGTGTATAGAAGACTATCATTAGGAGCCATTTCTTTATCTTTTTTTTTCTACCCTGGGCCCTTGGTTCTATCCTCGGTCTCTGAGCCATTAAACCTCCAGTTTCTGCTTCTCCAGGTGGATAGGCCTTTGATTCTTCTCGCTTTTTTCCCTTTTTTCTTTCTTTCTTTTTTTTTTTTCCTTTTACACTCCAGATTTTATTCCCCTCCTGGTCCACACTCCAATGACTCTTCCACATCCCATACCTCCTCCTTGCCTCCACGAGATGCCCCCACCACACACACACACACACACACACACACACACACACACACACACACACGGCCTCTAAACTCCCTGGGGCCTCCAGTCTCTTGAGAGTTAGGTGCATCTTCTCTGACTGAACCAGTCCTCCGCTGTATATGTGTTGGGACCTCATATCAGCTGGCATATGCTGCCTGGTTGGTGATCCAGTGTCTGAGAGATCTAGGAGGTTAATTGAGACTGCTGGTCCTCCTACAGGATCGCCCTCCTCCTCAGTTTCTTCTTTTCCCTAATTCACACCCATGGTTCAGCAGCTTCCATCCATTTGTTGGGTGCAAATATCTGCATCAGATACTGTCAGTGGCTTGTTGGGCCTTTCTGAGGGCAGTCATGATAGGTTCCTTTTTCTGAGCACCCCTTAGCCTCCATAGTAGTGTCAGGTTTTGGGGCCTCCCCCCAATCCCCCACTCTTGCCCTGCTCAATCTTTCTAGTGGCAATTTTCTTCCCTTAAGGTAAGGTGATTTGTTTGTTTGAAGTTCTTCCTCCCCTGTCTATGTTGTCAATGAGCTCTGGCTATAAGTGGCCTCAGTAATTGTGTCATTACATATTTACCAAAAGAGTAATAGATAACATTGATGCATCCACACAGCAGAGTGATCTTCACTGAAAGAAAATGTTCAAGTTTAAAGATTTGAATTTAGAAACCCCCGAACCCATATAAAACCAGATTCGGTGGTAAGTGCCTGTAACCTTGACACAGAGGAAGGAGGTGGAGAATGGTGGATGCTTGCAGCATATCAGTCAGTTAGTATGTTCACATGAATAAGCATAAAATTCATTGAATGATCATGTCTCAAAACTAAAGTGTAGAACAATGAAGGAAATGCATCCATTCTACCATCATACTCGTGTACACATGCATGTATGTATTCATCCACTGCACATATGCACACATACTGATACTACCAATACACTCAACACACACTGTACAAACAAATAAAGCCAATATACAACCAAAGGTATCAAAAGAATAACTGCAAAAAGAGACTGGATAATTAAATATTAAAGAATAATTTATTAAATTTAAGAGCAAATATTTAAATCAAGCAAAACACAAAACAAAATCAGAGACAATACAAGTGATGCTATGGAATGATGTGCAGTTTAATATTCACCCAAATAAGTTAATAGTTACTGTCTTAGTCAGGGTCTCTATTCCTGCACAACATCATGACCAAGAAGCAAGTTGGGGAGGAAAGGGTTTATTCTGCTTACACTTCCATTCTGCTTTTGATCACCAAAGGATGCAGGCCTGGAACTCAAGCAGGTCACAAAGCAGGAGCTGATGCAGAAGCCATGGAGGGATGTTCTTTACTTGCTTGCTTCCCCTGGCTTGCTCAGCCTGCTCTCTTATAAACCCAAGACTACCAGCCCAGAGATGGCACCACCCACAAGGTGATCTCCCGCTTTGATCACTAATTGAGAAAATGCCTTACAGCTGGATCTCCTGGAGGCATTTCCCCAACTGAAGCTCCTTTCTCTGTGATAACTCCAGCTGTGTCAAGTTGACACAAAACAGTTACTATATTTTTTCACTAGAATATAGTTGTCATCAATCATTACTAGTAAAAATGAGCTATTGTGATAGGTTTATTTCATTTTAAGAGTAAATATAGATAGTCTGAATGATGCAACATTAATGTTTATGAAGCATCAACTTTATAAAAGAAAAGACTAAGCAATTGGCTTCAACAATAGGAACAGTAAGGAAAATATCAGAAGTAGTAATAAAAGTGGGTATATTAAAGAATATTACTAAATGTTCAATGCAAGCAACACACTGCTAATGTGTACTGATAAATGTGTTATGTGTTAACACAGAATGCTAAACAGAGACGAATATTATAACTGTCCCTTTTTAGTCTTCTCCTGGAAAGACTACCAACTAAATCAGTCAACAGAAATAGATACTAAAAATAGGAAAGACACTCATTTATTATATGTCCCAAATCACTGATTTGTCACAAAAAAATCCTTAGCTGGGAAGCTTATAAACAACAAAAATTTAATATTTACAGTTCTTGATCTGGGAAATGTCAAGATCAAGCTGCCTGCAGACCTACTGCTTAGTAAACTTATTTCTAGAGAAAATTCATTTACATATTTAAAACATTATTTATTTTACCTTATATGTATGAAAGTTGTTGTGTATTCTCACCCTATTCATGACCACTGCCCATGTAGTTCAAAGGATGGCATCAGATCACTTGAAACTGGAGTTACAGATGTCTCCATCTCATTATAGACAACTTTTTGTTATGCCTTTAAACTGTGTCCTTCTGAATTCTTTTTCTAAAGAAAAGGAAACCAGCCATAACCTGACAGAGGCCCACCTACTAAATTTATCACCTGGGATATTAGGGTATCTTTATACAGATTTGGGAGTGAAGCCAAGTGTGAGCTGAGAAGAAAGATAATATTTATAGGAACACCTAACTGTTTTGTGTCTGTGCATGTCAATCCTTTCCAAATTGTAATATTGTAAGGAATAAAATAGGAAAGACACTCATTTATTATATGTCCCAAATCACTGATTTATCACAACAAAAATCCTAAGCTGGGAAGCTTATAAACAACAAAAATTTAATATTTACAGTTCTTGATCTGGGAAATGTCAAGATCAAGCTGCCTGCAGAACTACTGCTTAGTAAACTTATTTATAGAGAAAAATCATTTAGATATTTAAAACATTATTTATTTTATCTTATATGTATGAAAGTTGTTGTGTATTCTCACCCTATTCATGACCACTGCCCATGTAGTTCAAAGGATGGCATCAGATCACTTGGAACTGGAGTTACAGATGTCTCCATCTCATTATAGACAACTTTTTGTTATGCCTTTAAACTGTGTCCTTCTCTCCAGAAGAATTGAAAGCTTAAAAGTACAAACTTTCAAGTGTTATCAGCATGGTCAAAAGAGACAGGCATTGGGGGAACTCTCATTTTATTGAACATCAACATAAATAAATTTTCTTCAGCCACTCAGCTATTTTCCATACAGGTACAAGACAATGAAACATCAAAGAAATGGGTCAAACACAAAAGCAAGGCTGTCAATGAAAACATAAAGCTACATATTGTGCATATTCATGGATTAAAAGATGGTCATTTAATAAATGTTTCTCAGTTGTAATGGCCACTTAGAAATTTCCAGAAAAGAGCAGATCCTGCACCTTTCAATGACCCTTCTTCAAGGCTAATTCACTGACCAGAACTAATGATTGTTGAGAGGTTAGAATAATGCCAGTTCAGAGCCTACTTACATTCAGTTTGTTTATATTTATCTTGAGCTATTTTTAGCAACCTAAATATTCATTGATTGCCTACCTCTGTTTCTGTTATAACAGTGTTTGACTAACTGAGAAAAACTTCTGTCATCTTAATAAATCCATATACCCCAATTCTCTGCCACCAAAAGTACCAAAAATACCATCATATTGCATCTTGAGCCTATAGCAGAAATCTCCAGCACTCCATTTTGCTTTAGCTCACAGACTTACACATCTACTAATTTCCTTTAAAAGTATCTTGATGATTTCTCATTTTCTTTGTTCTGTTATTAAGAAAAAAAATCTATGAAACTACCTATTCCATTGAAACTTGGAACTTGGCTTAAGCTAAATTCTTGTTCCTGAGCCATCGCCACTCTTTTATACCTTTAGAACTATCTGTATCTCTTTTCTCCTTTGAAGTGAGAATAATATACTGATTTAATATCACCTACATGATACAGTAATATAAAGTAAGTCATGTGTCTCCCCCCCAAAAAACTATAGTGCAGACTTAAGTAAAAATGGCATAATTTAGTAATAGATTAATAAGAGAGGGTGTGGGGATGTAGAGTGGCTAAGAGATTGCTTAGCAGACATTAAACCTTATACTCTAGATCAGCTTGTATATATAAATATATACAATTTACTGGTGGAAATACTCAGTATCATTAGGAAATGTTTTCTTAAATAAAACATGCAATAAGTAAAATGTATATATGTAAAAGTTGTTATGTTTAACATAATTAAATTTCACATTATCCATTCCTAAATATCAGTATGAAGTACTTGATACATAATAAAGAAATATAAAGCAAAATATTTGGAACCCATAAAAGCACTACAACATCTCCTCTGTGATCTAATATAAGCACAGCCGCCTAGTATACCCGATTGATATATTTATCTGCAGGGTGAATTACTAATATTATCAAATAGCAGCAGAGATAAGAAAGTCTTGAAATTCATTTAAACAACAGGAAAAGGTAAAAATTTATAGAATTCCATGGAAGTAGATCATCAAAAGCAAGCATAACTAAATGTCTACAACCCCAGCAAAGATTTATGACAATATTTTAGAAAATAATTTTGAGTAAAAGAATACAGTTAGTTCAAATATTTGCCCCTTTGAAGACATGGATAATTGGTTTAAAAACAACATAAACTTAGGGTGAAGACTTTGTGGCTGACAAGTTTGCCTAATTACAAGATATGGCTTAGTTCAACCTCCTTATTTCTAATTATCAGGAGTATTAGCTCTAGCTAATACTAAGGTCAGCCTCTTAGATTCCTGGGAATTTCCGTTATACCAGTTCCCTATTTCATCCTCCAGATGTCTCCAATTACAGTTGTCTCTCCAAGTACTCTCTCCCTCCTTCCTTCTGCATCCTGGTCCCTCATGTTCCTATCCCTACCCATCCCTGATCCACCTGAAAAGTCTGTTCTATTTCTCCTTCCAAGGGATACGCATGTGTTCTCTCCTAAGCCCTCCTTAATATTTAGCTTCTCTGCATCTGTTTATTATAACAAGATATTCAGTCATGTTACAGTTAATTCCCAGTCTTTTATCTTTCTGGGTCTTGGTTACTTCACTCGTGATATTATTTTCTAGCTCCATCCATTTGTCTGCATATTACAATGTTATTTTTTTTAACAGCTGAGTAATAATATAACCCACTGTGTAAATTTATTACATTTTTCTTTATACATTCTTCAGTTGTGGGACATCTAGATTGTTTCCCAGTTTCTCGCTATTACAAATAAAACTCCTATAAACATAGATTAGCAAGTGTCCCTAGGGCAGGATGGAACATTCTTTGAATATATGCCCATGAATTATACAGTTAGGTTCTGAGATAAATCAGGTCCCTAGGTTCTGAGACATCACTAGATTGATTTCCAACGTGGCTGTACAAGTTTACACTTCCATCAGCAGTGGAGAAGTGATCCCTCTGCTCCATATAAGTATATGGATGTGTGACTAGTACTTTTGATCTTAGCCACACTGACAGGCATAACATAGACCGCCAGAGACATTTTTATTTGCATTTCCCTGATTGCTAAGGAAGTTGAACACAAAACCTTCGAACTATGATCTGTACTACCTATAAGCTGAGATAGGGTAAAAGTGGCACAGAAACATTGGGAGTGGACACCTAATGAGTGGTCCAATTTGAGACTAGATCTTGAGACAGAAGCCACCAGTGACATTGCAACTGAGGGTCAGGGTTCAGAGGCTGGACAGCACAGAGACCTTGGGATAGAAACAAATGTGACTGACAAAACAATTTAAAACCTAAGGAAGTGATTTCTAACGATATTCTGCTATACTCATAGTGTGGTACCTAGCTCAATTGTTGCCATAGAGGCTTCATAATGCAACTGAAAGTAACAGAGAACTACAACCAAACATTAGGCTGAGCTTGGAGAATTCTACAGAACAGAGGAAGGAAGGATTGTTGAACCAGGGCAGACCAAGGACACCACGAGAAAATAATAGAATCAACTAACTTGAATTCTTAGCAGCTCATAGAGACCTCACCAACAATGAGGAATCCTGAATAGTTGAACCTAGGTCCTCTGAATCTATGCTACAGTTGTGTGCATTTGCCTTCTTACAGGACTCTTAATAGTGACTGTCTCTAACTCTTTTGCCTGATGTAGAGTCTTTTTCCTTCTGGATCGCCTTGTCCAGCATTAATATAAAGAGGGGGGGGGGTGCTTGTATTACTGCAATGTGATATGCCATGTTTGGTTGTTATCTAAGGGAACCATGATCTTTTGGAAGAAAATGGAGGGTAGGAGGGGCTAGTGACTGGGAGAACAGGAGTGGGGGAGCACAGGGGCCAAGATGTAATTCATAAAAACAGCATAAATAGAAATTTAATATAAAACATTATAAAATGTAAGTAAGCAATGGCGAGTGTTTGTAATAGGATGTTTGCCTGTTTTGAAGTAAATCACACTGAAGATCTACTCATACTTCTCAACACCAAAACCTTTGTCTTGGTGATACATAACAGAGTTCACATGTTCATGTCTATGGTGCTAGGAGCTCTGACTTATGTGTCCCTATTAATAGCCAGGAAGGCATGAGGTCTCACTCTCTATATAGCTTTATGGACCTTCAAGGAAGCTTCATTTTGATAATAAACTCCTGTTGGTATGCACAGTATGATTTTCTTCAAAATCCAAGCCAAACATAGGCCAGGAGGCCTCATTTTATGGTACAGCAGCATGTATTACAATCCCACAAGGAGTCCTTGTAATGCTTATCTCTGAAGACCTGGGGATGGGGGTGGCAGTGTAAATAAGCTACAGTACTCAGTGCTTTAGTATGAATGACTTCGAGGCTTCTCTTACAATGTTATGAAATACGGCACTTGTATACTATGCAATATGGAGACTTTTCTTCTTACAAAGAAAAAGACACAAAAAGAAAGAGTGGAGTCTGTGATAGTGACAGCTCATTGCAGGAAAGCAGAAGACAGTATCCAGAGACAGTAACCCATGGTCTTCCCCAGCTTATGGGTTCACTGATGCTTCATATTCTTATCAAATCTATATGTGAGTCTCATGAATGACATGCTTTAAGTACTGTTGAATTAAATGACATTCTCCGTATAATGAGTATACCCAGTATTGGGGGTTGGTTTATGTCGGTAAGCAAAGGTCTAGGGAGATAGAAGCATGCAGATATCTGTGAGTTTGAGACCAGCATGGTCTTCATAGCAAGATCCATGTTATCCATAGCTACACAGGGAAAGCCAGTCTCAAAAAAAAGGAGTAACAATTGATGAAATTAAACAATGGAAAACCACTTCTTTAAAAATATTCCATTTTCACATATTATTTGAGAAAGCAGAGCAGGTCATGAGTCTTTCGCGAGCAGGTCATGAGTCTTTATGAGAATAGAAGATGATTAATCATTCATCTTCTATTCTCTGTAGAATATTTATATTTCCTTTGATAAAGACTTAATTCCAATTATTGTTTCTATTTTAGTACAGGAAGAAGATAATTTAATAAAATTATGATGTGGTTCAAATTTAGCATTCAATTCCATTCCCACCAAGTTAAATTCTCCTGGGTGCTCTGTCCCTTTGAATGTTAGAAAAGATGACGCTTTCTAGACTACAGCTTAATTTAGGATTATGTTGTAGGGAAACAATGGATTATTTTAAAAGTTCTTTAGGTGAGGATAGAATATAAATTCATGAATTGTAGAAATTAAATTTCCAGATCCTAGATTGAAAGAGCCAAATTTAAAATAAGTTGATTCAGAATCATAATCTAAACTAATAATTTATACTTTCTACTCTTCAATATTTTCATCACCCAAATTCTTAGTTGAAAATAGGGATTGCCAGAGCATAGTGCCCTTGGAATTTAATTGAGATTTAATTGTGATTTATGGACAAATGAAGCTAATTAATACCCTCGGTGTTAGGGGCATTGATCAAGGAATAAGAAAAGTTTTGCAAAGGAACAGTAAAGATATTTGAGGAAGAAGACACAGAGACAATGGTTTTAAATAGAGTCTGAGTTTGTCTATGACTTTAGAATGAATTAGATTAGCATAATACTTATCTGCAGGTTTCTACCTAAGGTGATCTAGCCGCACTCAATGTTCCCTTTGAGTTATAATTCCTGTCACTACTGTGTTTAAAACTCAGAATTTTGTACATTTACTATAGTATGTGAAAGAAATCCAAGTAACAATAAAATACACTTTATTGTTAAACAAATACATAAATATTTTAAGGTCAATCTTATTGCTAGTTTTAAAATATGATATAACATGTCTTGGACAGTCATTTAACTTTAAATTTATCTTGAGAAATATCTGTAAATAGAATTATGTCAATTTACTAAATCAGTCTCCTGATAGTAATTTATAAATATCTTTTAATATTTTCCCTAGTAAATTATGTTTTATTTTCTTTCTCCTATATGTGTCTTAATGAAGGGTGGTCCACTTGATATTTACATAACCTTAAGGATGCTGTTAGAAATAGTCATTTGGCAAGATAGTCATACTTCTTGGACAAACTTCAATTTTTTCTTGCTATCTTTGAATATGTTCAGTAAATCCAGTCTGTTTTAGACAGTGCCTGGAGCATTTCTGGAAGAAAGATACATGTTTTCATACATTTTATTTAATTTATGTTCAGCCAAGTTTTAAAAGGTAACTGACTCCATGGAAAAGTTTATATAAGAAAAGAATAGTCATGGAAAGTGGTTCCACAAGTAGTTTAAAGAAAATCATGTGACACTGTCATTCAGCTTGTACAGTCAAATCTGATGAAGGTGTGCTAAGATATGGCTTATCTAAAATTGTCTGCATAATTTCAAGTCATGAATACATAAACACAATTATAATGCCAAGTGTAAAATGTTCTGGTGTCAAATTTGGAGGGGCTGCCAAAATATTAATGGAAAACAGAGTATTTGGCACCCAGAACTCATCAGTGCTTTTTGAATAATGCTGAAAATTATGGGACATAGATAATATTTTTCTCATGAAGTAATGTTCATATTCACGGGTTGAAATAACACAGAAATATGAAGTAAAAATGAGTTATCATAAGCTTTTACTTTTGGGAATGTAAAGAAAATAACCTTTGTTGGTAGAGAAATCCCCATATTGTAAATACTCCAAATGCTTCAGCTCTTTCATACACTGGAGAATGTAATACTGACATGCCTGTCATTGACATTTGTACTTTCAGAGGAGCCCCAGACATGTTTTAGTAAATCTCCACTCATATTTAAAATATCAACCTCATGAATAAATTGTTTTGCTCTTCAGAACTTAACTTATGATAATATAATAAGCATGCTGTAGAACTAGAGAACTGGCCTCAGTGTTTTCCATGCCACTGTGGAGAACAAAGCTTAATGTCTATACCTCACAGAAAAGCTAATGTGGTAGGGGGTTTATAATCCCAGGTCTCTTGTGCTAAGATGAAAGTTAGTCCAGCAAGTGAATATATAGTGAGAAACAACAACAGCAGCCAACAACAAAACATACAACAACAACAAAAACCAAAACAAAAATCCAGCAAGAACTTGGTCTTATACAAGAAGAAAATCAACAGTCTGCAACTATGTTTGTCTTTTGACTTGAACCTGTACAAGATTACGCACATGTACCTGCAGTTATACACACAGAAATACAACGTTGTTAATTAAAAATAACTAGGAAAAAGCTGACAAGACTGTGTTAGCTTAATTTTCAGTGGAATAAGATGCACTGTAAAGTATACTTTTTTATTTATGGACCACCATGATTGCAATTCAGATTACATCAAATCATACTAGAGAAGGGTTTGTATGTACATGCAGGTCGTCTGAATCTCATGTGTGTGATCTATGCTAAGCTGCATGTTTCATATATTTGTTCTTTTTTTATTTTAAGATCATTAAGAAATAAACAAAACTTAAGAGTCAGCTGGATATACATCTAGGTTCATCCACAACACAATAAATCCAATAAATTAAAATTTTCATTAAATATGCATCAGCTCCAAGCAGCACTGTTTTAAATATCATGTTTATATAGTTATTCTTCAAAATAGTTGTGAGAAAAAGTCATGTGATAAGAAAAATGCAATCTAGAATGTCCACACAGAATCTTTGGATCATTAAACTTACTATGTTCTAGGGCCAAAGGAGTTCACTGTTAATTGATCTCAGATCTGGGTTTCTTGTGACTGGGGTCTAATCATGTGAGACCCAAGAATAGAGAAAACACTGGCTATAGTGAGACAGAAATGGTAAGAGATTTTGCCATCAAGGCTGGCTCATGAATGGATGAGTTGGCCATCAGTTGCTGAGACAGGCTTGTCATTTATAGAAGAAAGAACATTGTGACCTCATGCCCACAACACAGGGAAAAGCTAAACTGTGCCAATCATATAAATGCAGGTGAAGCCAAAGTCTCTCCCAGGGCAGCTAGATAAAAACCTAGGTCAGCTCACACATTGATTCTGACCTTGTTAGGATATATAGGCTGAGACAATTAACTTGACTTACCTCAAGTTCTGACCTCAAGAATGGTGAGAAAATTAGTGTGGATGTTTTAAGTCTCTGGGTGCATGATAAATTGTTATACCAGCAATATAAAAATAAAGATAACCCACTAATCCTTCATATACCCCCTGCTTTTAAAAGAGTCACACTTAATTTATTTTAAACAAACTGTGTGAAAAACTCATTTACTTAATATTGTCAGAAATGTCAGTTGGAGTTCCCGATTAGTTTCTGTGGTTGTTATAAGAACTCTGTAGTTGCTCTCTGTCTTTCAATGTTCATTGTTATTCACAGATGGGAAGAACTAAAATGGGTTCTTCAAGAGGTCTCTCTAGGACACATAAAAAGAAACTAACACAAGTTAAGTGTTAGAGAGACAGTACAGCTATATATTAACAAAATAGTTTCTCTACACTTTTATCAAATTATGTCAGATTCATGATAGTTTAGTTGGAAGATTTGAGAAAACGAGGGACAATATAATTTCTTGGAAAAATTAACCATTAAAGAAAATATGTTGGATAATTATATTTTAGAATATATATGAGACATATATGTTTCTAATATTTTCAAAGATTGATTTTTTTTTTATTTCTCATAAACTTACAATATACTGTGATTTTATTCAGTATTTGATCAGATACATCTACAAATGTAACTTTTTCATTTCTGGAAAATTGTGAGTAGAACAAAATTAGTTTTAAAAAACAAAAACAAAACAGAACGAAACATAAAGCCAAAAGCCACAGTATTTTCTTATACAACAAAAAGGCCTTTGTTTTGCTTTGTAACTTGCTTTCTGTAGATTATTTGGGGTTTAGATTCTAGGATTCTCCTTAATACTAGGGTTGTATTTGTATGCCTGTACCCATGTCAAAAAACAGTTTGTCAAGGTTCGTGGAAAAGACACTTCTCTTTCTCCTCATTTCTCTCCTTCTATTCTATATAAAATTCAAAGTAGAAACATGAATAGTATGATGTGTAATATCAGATAAATTCTACAACTATTGATCAGCTCTCAGCCTAGACTAGATTTTTATATAATAAGATTTTAAGTAAATAAAATAATGTAGTAAATACTTCTCCTGGGGAGATACCTAATTTCATGTCTGTGTAATTTTTGTATTTATTTTTCTAATATCAGTAAATATCACAGTTTGATTTTGCTCTGTAATTTATTAATCTATGTGTAGTTTTAGATTATTTTCAGTTTGGAAATTTTACTAATAAAATTTCTGAGAACAGGCATACAAAACCTTGGCAGTGTGCACACTTTCACGTTTAAACTGTAACATTGTCAGGGAGATGAGGATGCAGGCACACATATAAAATAATTATCTATAATGTTCTTGAAAAAATATTTCTATAAATATACAACCAATGGCCTTCATTGTGTTCTGTGACTTGCTCTCTATAGATTATTTGGCCTTTAGATTACAAGATCCTCCGTAATGCTGGAGTTATAGGTATGTTCCCTTGTCAAAACAGTTTGTCATGGTTCATGGAAAGGACATGGGAAAGACAGCTTCGATTCTGAAATACCTGTCCTGTTTTACAAAAAGAAGTAAGTCAATTTACTACCTGTAAGAAGTAAATACAGGTATCAGACCCTGAGCCTATAATATATGGTCATAATTTGTAGATTTAATTTGTGTAAACTCCAATTTATGAATCTTTTAATGTGTGTGTTCCATATGCACAGTTGTGAGCTGATGCTTATGAATATGCCATTGCTTGCAATGGCCAAAAAGAGGTTTTTCAGATATCCTGCTCTATAACTCAGCCATATTCCCTTGAGATGTGAACATGCAGTGAACCTAGAGTTGGCTGGCAGCCTGCATTCCCCAGAAATAGCCCTCTCTTCCTCTTCCAGGTTGCTTGGCTTACAAAATGAGATGCAGACACTGAAGGCTTTCTCAAAAGGAACTTAACTCAGGTTCTCACATTTGCAAAGCAAGAATTCTCATCAAGGGAGCCATCCCTTCATTCTTTTTTGATCTTATTTTAAATTCAAATCATTTCTATTTAGGTGAAGTTCATACACAGGTCTTACATTTATGTCAGTTCCATCTTTTTCTTTACACACGCTCAAACACACACACACACACACACACACACACACACACATACACACGCACACACACAGGCTTTGCTAAGGAATGACTAAAGATAGACTATCAAAAGATTTTCCCTCTTTCAGCAACTTGTACCTCTTCATAAAGGTATGAAGTCTCTGTAAGTTTTCTCCAGCCGAACTGGCATATCACTGCAGCAATTCTTGAGGTGCGTGGGTTTAACTTTCTTGTCATGTCTACAAAATAATTGTGCTTTGTCACAGTCAAATTTTTTCTTTTCTTTTTTTCCTCCTTTCTTCCAGAGGTTCGATAATTTTAGGCCCTGTATTTAAGAATGTAATTCACTTTGGTTGATTTTGAACAATTGTGCAAAATAGTGATTGAAGTTTTTGTCTATAACTTACTTTTCATAAGCTGCTTCCTCCTGTCCATCGTCTCTGATTTCTGGTTTCTCTTTCTCTTTTCTTGTCCAGTTTAGCAACCTTTAAGACAAAGATATTTTTTTGCTTAGAGTTTTTATTAAGCTTTTCATTAGCTTTTATATTCCATCTTTATTGTTTGGTCAATATTTTCAATATAAAATTATAATATAGAGTAAGTTCATCAATTTATGTATGATAAAAACTGCTAAGATGTTGATAAGGATACATCACTAGTTTAAAGTATCAGATATTTAAACCAATGTCCTTTGTATATTTATTAATTTGATCAAATACACTTTAATCTTTTTATAAAACATTGTTTTAGATTTTATTGATTTAAGCCTTTTCGAAACTTATTCATCAACGGTTCCTGTTTTGGATTTGTTAAAACGAATTACAGTTATCTATGCCTATAGGTGTTTTTGGCTTCATGTATATTTCTATGTTTGACTCTAGAGCTCAGAAAATTATGTCTGATCATTTAGAGTGTGTGTTACAGAGTAGTATGAGTCACTGAGTTCCTGCTGGGAATTAAATCCAGTTTCTCAGGCAGAGCATCCATGCTTAGCCACTGAGCCATCATCTAACCCCTGCTGGTTACTTTAATGAATACTTGCAAATTTTTATGCTCCTTTTATACCATTCCTTGTTATTATAAATATATCAACGGATATTTATATCGATCACATTTCTTGCATCTTTGATAGAGCAATTCATTAGTTCTAGTATGTGTTTGAGCATCCCTCTAGGTTGTCTGTAGAAACAGTTGTATTTCTTCCCTTTCAAGTTCTGTCCTCTTTGTTATTTTTATTGTCCTTTTGAAGCAGCAAGAAACTTCAAGGAAAGTTATAAGGAAAAAGTGATGACATCATAAATATTTCTGCCTACTCCTACCTTTGTGAGAAAGCCATCAATCCTTATTCAAACTGTAAATTGTAAGATATTTTAAAGAATGAAAAAAATCAATAATAATTATCTATTCTTATCTGCAAACAATTCTGTTGAAAGTAGATTATATTATATATTTGTGAATCCTTTGAGAAGTATCACTGTTTTAATATGTATTTCCTATTTTATGTATTTATATCTGTCAACATTGGTTAGGAGAAATATTCTGAGCTAGGATATTGGTGTGAGGTCCTTCTAGAAACCATCTCTGTAGGAAATCTAACACTTAACTGCTGAAAATAATAATGTAAGGCACAATCACTTGTAATTTCCTAAACAGGTAAGATATAAACCACTCTGCATTAAGAAGAAATGCTACTGCAGCTAATGGCATATATAAGACGGTCCATCAAAAGTGTCATTAAATTATACACTGTAGTTCAAAACCACAAGAAAACACGTTGCTATATATTTATAGAATGGACTTAATGGAGGATAATGGAAACCTAGTAATACTGTATATAGCCATGTAGGTTTATGTTGTAGAAATTAGTGTGGGTGAATAAATGTTAGACATACAAGAATTCATACCTACTATGTACTTCTTTCTAAATATAGTCAAAAGTCTAGCAAAATCAATCTACAATGAATTAAGACAGGAAAGTACTGAACATAAACAGAATGAAGAAGGCTAGGATTGCAGAATCACCATCCACAATATGGATATGAAAGAAAATAGGATTGACCTTTTTACTTAAAGTGCATTCAGTTTATAGTCCATGGGATATTTCAAACACACACACACACACACACACACACACACACAGACGCTGAACCTATGAACTCAAATGCGATGAAAAATTTAGACAAATTATATTTTTCTGTGAATACATGAATGAGCATCAATTGCAAGTCAGTTCTATCTAACTTCAAGGGACATTCCATGTAGGGCATTGGGGGATGCGGAAGTCAACCTTGTAAAGGAAATGGTGGGATGGAGAGCTAGGCACCACAGGTCTCAAAGAGTTCTTTTCTACGATGCCTCCTAGAACACCTGTGGGACAGCAAAAAAGAACTGATGCCAGGGCTGTGGCTACCCCCTCAACTTCATGGAAGTCCTATCAGGTGAAGATTTCCCTCTCCTTTATTCCCCCGCCCAATTCCTGCCCAGACACATTTTGAGTTACCTCATTAGGCAAGGCTTTGATTGGGGCACAGTGACAATGTGGCAAGATATGATTGGCCAAGGATGTAGGGGCCTGGGATTGGCTCAAACACTATATATAAGCTCGTGCTCTGGGCAAGAAACTCAGATCTAGTTCATCATGGTTTACATCTGGTACCATGATGCTGGTCTTTGGACTCTGATTTTTGGGGGGGATTCCTCACTTCTTGCCCCACATCGGCAGTTCTATTCCCACAATCCCTTGCTATTCATTTCTCATAATCTAGTGGAAGAGAATCACCAAATGTAGTTTATATTATGAAACAGTTATTTCAAGTTAGGTTTCTTTTGGGAATAGGAGGACATTTTTGAGACAATAGTAATTCTTGAATTGAGATGTTAATTCAACACAGCTACCAGCATTTCTTAATTTAATTATGTAGCCTAAAAAATCTATCAGGATTATGGTTTAAAGCAAAGTTTAGAACACTAAAAACTACTCTTGATAAACATACTCTTGAATTTTTGTCATTTTCCCCCTCAAATGATGACTTACTTATGATGGATCAGATCAAAATGGCAAAGAGAATGCTTATTTTATCCCTCTGAAAGTAAATTATTAAATACAAAGACTGCCATGAATAGAAGCATAATTTCTATGTTGTATAATGAATATATTAAATTTAATGGTACAAAATTTAATTTAACCACAATATATACATAATATCAATATTAAACTACAAAATATAAATATATGGCTATAAAATATATAAACATATAATACATTAATTTTTATGATATATCAATGTATAATATATTATTTATACATTAATATATAGCATATGAATACTAATTTAATTTTGTATTTAATGATATATTAAATATAAAATATATATTTGGCATATATCTTTTTCTTAGTATTACATTTTAGTTTTTATTTCCTTTATAAGGGTGAAATAGTCATCATTATTTTTTAAAAGCCTAATATTTATTTTTTCCCTTGGATGATGCTATTGTGGATGCTGGGAAGTGCTTGCTGACAGGAGCCTGAAATGGCTGTCTCCTGAGATGCTTTTCCAGAGCCTGACAAATACAGAAACAGATGCTTGCAGCCAACCATTGGACTGAGCAAGGGGTACCCAGTGGAGAAATTGGAGAAGGGACTGAAGGAGCTGAGGGGATTTGCAGCCCTATGGTGGGAGCAACATTGTCAACTGGCAACCAATCCCTGCCCCCAGAGTTCCCAGGGACTGGGCCACCAGTCAAAGAAGGACAAACATGGAGGGATCAATGGCTTGGCTGCATATGTGGTAGAGGATGGCCTTGTTGGCATCAGTGAGAGAAGAGCCCCTTTGGCCTGAAGGTGTTCAATGCCCCAGTGTAAGGGAATGCCAGGGTGGGATGACAGGAATGGGTGGTTGTGTGGGGTAGCACCCTCATAGAGACAGGAGGAGGGGCAAAGGGATATGGGTTTTACAAAGGAGAAACCTGGAAATGAGAAAATATTTGAAATGTAAATAAAGAAAATATACAATTTAAAAAAAAAAAAAGAAAGAAAGAAATTGAAGAAGGTTTAGAAGATGGAAAAAGAATGGTGGAAAGTTCATCCAGAGACTGCCCCACCTGAGGATCCATCCCATATACAACCATCAAACAAGACACTGTTGTGGATGCCAACAAGAGCTTGTTGATAGGAGCCTGATATAGTTCTCTCCTAAGAAGCTCTTCCAGTGCCTGTCAAATACAGTAGTGGATGCTCACAGCCATCCACTGGACATAGCATAGTGTCCCCAATGAAGGAGCTAGATAAAGTACTTAAGGAGCTGAAGGGGTTTGCAGCCCCATAGGAGGAACAATAATATGACCTAACCAGTACTCCCAGTGGTCCCAGAACCACCAATCAAAGAAAACACATGGTAGGACTCATGGCTCTAGATGCATATGTAGCAGAGAATGGCCTAGTCTGTCATCAGTGGAAGGAGAGGCCCTTGGTTCTGTGACGGTTTTATGCCTCAGCACAGGGCCAGGAAGCAGGAGTGAGTGGGTTGGTGAGCAGGGGGTGGGGGAGGGGATAGGTAGTTTTTGGAGGAGAAATCAGGAAAGGGGATAACATTTGAAATGTAAATAAAGAAAATATATAATAAAAAGAAAAGAAAAAAAAGAAAGAAAGAAGATGGGAAGACCCCCTATGCTCATGGATCAGTACAATTAATGTCCATTATGCAATTGCAATCAAGATTTCAAAATAATTCTTTACAGACCTTGAAAGAACTATGCTTCAATTCATAGTAAAACAAAACAAAACAAAAAAAAAAAGACCCAGGATAGATGAAATAATCTGGTACAATAGATGAACTTCTGGAGTATTGCCACCCTTAATTTCAATCTCTGCCACAGAGCTACAGTAATCAAAAATTGCATGGTATAAAAACAGACAGGTTGATCAATGGAATTGGTTCAAAGACACTGATGTAAATCTGCACACCTATGAATATGTGGTTTTGATTTTGAAAAAGGACAAAAATTATACAATTGAAAAAAGAAAACATCTTCAACAAATGGTGCTGGTATAATTGGATGTGAACAAGTAAAAGAATACAAAAAGACTCATATCTATTAGCGAGCACAAAACTCAAGTCCAAATGAATCAACAACCTCAACAGAAAACAAGAAACATTGATTCTGGTAGGAGAAATATAACGAAATTGCCCTGAAGGTATTGACATTTGGCACAGGAGAAAACTTTCTGACCAGAACACCAATATAACTGGCACTAAGATCAACGGTTAATAAATGGAGCCTCATGAAACTGACACACTTCTTTATGGCAATGGATATCATCAGGAAGACAAAACAGCAACTGACAGACTGGGAAAAGATTTTTACCAACTGCACTTCTGACAGAGGGCTAAATATATATATATATATATATATATATATATATATATATATATATATATATATATATATTATCAAGAAACTAGATATCAGTAATCCAATTTAAGATGTTACATACCTAAATAGAGAATTTTCAGCAAAGGAAATTCTAACAGCCAAGAAAGACTTTTAAAAATGTTCAATTGCTCAGTTACTGAGGAAATGCAAATTAAAATGACTCAGATTCTGACTTACAACTGTCAGAAAGGCTAGGAGCTAAAACAGTAGCGACAGATCATGGTAGTAAGGATATGGAGCAAGGGAAATCCTCCTGCATTTCTGGTGGGAGTGTTAACTTGCACTTTGAAAATCAAAGTGGCACTGCTTCAGAAAATTGGGAATTTATTTACCTCAATATTTTGCTATACCACTCCTGGGGATAAACTGAAAAGTTTCTCAGTTCCAACCTACTACAGGGATATTTGCTCAACTATGTCCCTAGCACTTTTATTTGTATTAGCCAGAAATTGAAAACAATCTAGATGTCCCTCAACTGAAGAATGGATAAAGAAAATGTAGTACATTTACACAATGAAATGTTACTCAGCTTAAAAATATAACATTATGGAGTGCAGACAAATGGTTGGAACTGGAAAATATCATTTTGTGTGAGGTAAACCAGACCCAGAAATGCAAACCTGGTTTGTACTTAGTTATAAGTGGATACTAGCAGTAGAGTAAATAATAATACTTCACAGACCCAGAAAGGCTAAATAAAAAGGAGGGCTCAAAGGGGGATACACATGAAACTCTCTGGGAAGGGGAGATAGAGTAGATTTCTCAGGTGGTCTCAGGACAAGTGGGGACATGAACAGGGGGAATTGGGTGGAACAAGGAAGGAGGAAGAGAATACTTGGAGAGACAACTGGAATTGGTGTGGGAGCATATCTCAGATATGAGCTACAAAACCGGTGCCATGGGAATTCCCAGGAATCTACAAGTGTGATACCTAGCTAAGACTCCTAGTAATGAGAGATAAGGAGCTTAATCCAGCCTTCACCTATAACTGGGTAAGACTTCTAGCACTGGAACCGTGATACAACACAGCCACAGAATTTTCAACCTATAGTTGGTCCTACCTACAAGATGTGGTGTGGTAAATGTAGCACATAAATTGGGGGAGTAGCTAATGATTGGTCCATCTGAGACCCATGCCATGAGGAGAAGCTAACCTCACCCCCTTCCAACAATGCTTAGTGGCCCAGAAACCAGAGATTGAATAGCCTGGAGTAATACAAAATAGGAAAAAAAAATCAATATAATTCTTGCCTAGAGTAATACAAAATAGTAAAATAAAAAAAAATCAATATAATACCTTCTAATGATATTCTGATATACTTGTAGAGAGAACCCTAGCATGATTGTCATCAAAGAGGCTTCATATAGCAATTAATAAAAACAGATGAGGAGAACCCCACCTAAACTTTAGGCAGAGCTCAAAGAATCCTGTTAAAGAGGGAGAGAAATAACTTTAAGAGTCAGAGGATTCAAGGATACCACAAGAAACACCACAGAATAAGCTAACCTTGACTCATAAGGTCTCACAGATACTGAACTGCCAGCCAGGAAGCCTGCATGGGTCTTACCTAGGCCCTCAGCATATGTGTTGTGGTTATGTAGATGAGTCTTTATGTAGGACTTCTATCAGTTGGAACAGAGGCTGTCTCCGACCTTTTTATCAGCTTTTGGACCCTTTTCTTCCTACAGGGGTGCCTTGTCCAGGCTCAATATAAGGAGAGGTAACTAGTTTTATTGAAACTTGACATGCCATGTTTTGTTGATATCCATGGAGGCCTGCATTTTTTTTTTTAAGGGAATGGAGGGAGGACTAGGGAGATGGTATGTGGAGTGGGTAGAAAGAAAGAGGAAAGGAAAACTGCAGTCGGGATGTAATATATGAGAGAAAAAGAAATTTAAAATGAAAAATCTGAAGTAAATTACTAAATGTATATGCCCCTAGGGCAATAATTTGTGTAACAATGAGCCATGAGCAAATGTTTCCATTCAAGACATTGATTTCACAACCAGTAGAAGTAGGATTATCCACCCCAGGAGTGTGGGGAAAGCCTAGAATTAGAATTGGACAAATTGTATAGAAAATGAGAAAATATTAGAAACTCTAGTCTTGAGCAAAAAAATTAAGGGAAGAGACACCCACATGTGGTGAGAGTGTAACCATTGGGTGAACCCAAAGTCTGAGGCAGCAGCTCTCTTCCAAGTATCCTGAGTATGAGTTATCTGAGCAACATAGATTAATTTCAGTAACTTAATTCACTACTAGACACTAGGTTCTCTCCTTTGCATATTCTCTGGGTAAAAGGAGAAGCAGCTCTTAGAATGATAAAAATTTCCAAGGGGGGAAAAATAGGGGAAATTTGAGACACAAATATCTGATAGACAAGAATGTTATGCAACTGTGATATATGCAGATGTAGCTGGGATAAAATTATCTTTCTGTGCTTATTAACCACTGGTTATGATTTGGGTAATACAAGGGTACTGAGGTATTCACACAGGAGCTCTTCTTACATAAAATCTTTATCAACATAGCTTCTCAGAATTCCTATATTTGAAATTGTACTGCCATGTCACATCTGTAAGGATTACATCACTCATGCATACAGAAATATTCACAAGAGAAACGTGAAGTTTATATGATAAATAAATAAAAAAAAGAAATCTCCAAGACTGGGAAATTACCAATTTACCTAATAAAATAACACATAAATGACTGGTGAGATAGGTTTTTCATAAAGAATAAGGAAAAAAGAAAGAATAAAATAGGTAAGGATGATAATATTTAAGATATAGTTATTAAGAGTCATATGTTTTAATATCTCATCTTTTTTATAAAATCTGATATGCCAATTAGTGCTACTCACACATATATACAAACCCTGAAGAATATTAAGTGTCTCATCAAATAGGTGGCAAACTATTTAGTTACTTTATAAATCGCATTAGTATATTTCTGACTTTTCTCTAAAATGTATCAGACTGCTTGCCAAAGTTAAAATCAACAATAACTATATCACTAGTACATGAACAACATTCAGATCACAGAGCATATAATAATGACTTCCAATTTGATTCTGAATTATCAAACACAAAAGCATAACTTACATTATTTCATGGGTTTATGTATATTTAATTTAGGGCTAATGGATTCCTACTATTCACTTCTTTGCCTGGCTTCTTATTAATGATTTTAAATGTAATTAATTTCCTTTAATTAAGTATTAAGTTATTTTATAGCAGTAATGTTGGCAATTTATTAATGGTTTACATAGCACAGGAAATATATATTAATTATATTCTCCTGAACACATTCAGTCTTCCATTTTCAATATTTTTTTTCTCTTTTCATTTGGTTGTAGGGTGGAATTCCCATTGATCTTTTTATATAGACCTCATAATCAGCTTTCTCTGTATTGGCTTAGACTTTCATGAATGAAAAATACAATTTAAATTACATATTTATATAACTTCTGACCACATTGAATTCATTATTACATTTATATTTAATTATGCATGTTAACATCACACATTCTTGCTGATAACAATAGTGATCAAGAAGACTAAAGGAGACATTATTCTTCCAAATTTGAAAAACTTACATCTGGTCTCTAAATAAATGGCTTGTTAAAATTTCTCACTCCTCAATTCTTCCCTACAACTTTGAATGAGAATAAGTGAGAACAGGTTGTGAGGCTGTAATTTTAGTAGGAAACAGAGGACATAGTTCTTGTCTTAGCCAGGGTTTCTATTCCTGCACAAACATCATGACCA
>NC_034610.1:39810361-39822809 GCF_900095145.1 Mus pahari | reverse complement strand
GTGATAACTCCAGCTGTGTCAAGTTGTCACAAAGCTAGCCAGTACAGTTCTCAACCCAAAAACTTGGAGAAAAGGATGAGGTGATAGTGCCTCAGAAAGCTACTAGTCATGACATCGGATGCCCACTGTCACTGGAAGAAATAAGCCATCCTGAGAGGAGCGGCCATGTTGAAAGAGCTACCCTGGCAACATGCTGTGTCAATAGGCTCTAGATGCTGAATAAACTTCTATTCAAGTAAATGGATGTTCAACAGTTACAAGCAATGGATTCTAATATTAGAACTCTTTCATTTATCTTATTTTTTATTAGATATTTTCTTTATTTACATTTCAAATGCTATCCCGAAAGTTCCCTATACCCTCCCCCCCCCCGCCCCTGCTCCCCTACTCACCCACTCCCACTTCTAGGCCCTGGCATTCCCCTGTACTGGGGCATATAAAGTTTGCAAAACCAAGGGGGCCTTTCTTCCCAGTGATGGCCGATTAGGTCATCTTCTGCTACACTCATATTAGAACTCTTGAAGCTAATCCACAGATCTGCCATTAGCCAAACATCTAATATTTTTTCCTAGCATCAAATTAATTGTACTCTGATAACACCATAAAGCAGATGGCTAGGTCAATCCGCTCATCATTTTCTATCTACAGAAATGATTTCTCATGAGATGAGGTGTGCAGTTTTGAAGCAACTCACTTTGTCATATTATATAAGGAAAGTGAATAAAATAGAGAAATTGCACCACATATGTTATCAATGTGAAATTGCTGTAAGGATATGGATTGGAGCGTTTTCACTTTACAAAGCAAAATGAATTAGAAAAATAAATATGTCTTTGAACACATAATTAGTAAGTAGAAGAAACAATATTAAAATCATAACTACTTGGATCCAAAACCAATCTTTCTACATAATTGATTGGAAACTGAAAGATCAGTTTCATATAATAAATGGATGCTTTTCTTATAAACATCATGTTTATACTCTTACATGTTTTGAAGGCATTTAAGAAAACAAATTATAATGTTAAATCAGTGAGGCCAAGGATTTTGTACACTGAGAGATTAAAATGAGTACAATATAGATGTAAACAGAAAGGAAGGTACTGTCTGACTACCATCATCAACCTGTTTCTGTAATAAGGAAGCCACAAGTGATTGATCAAATCTGACATGATGTCAAGACTGCATAGGCTTAAAGCAGATGAGATAATACTCTGGTAAAAGAGTAATAATCTCCTAGATGATAGGGAAAACCAAGGTGACTTAAGGACACCAGTGGCTTTCCAAGTTAACATCTTAGACATGTGGGGTGAACGAGTAAGCAAAACAAAAGTCAGTGGGGCACCAGAGATCTACTTACTTTTAGCATTACTCTGAGCCAGGAAGGTTGGCAAGCGCCAGCTAAATACCCCACATAATCATTTGGAAAGTGATTCCTTTCACTCCACTGCATTGCTCCTGCCCCAACAAAATGGCACATCTGCCTTCTACAGCAGATGGTGCCCACTCTGATGCACAGACTAAATGCTTATCTTCTACCCAACTGTCAGTGACTTATGAACTGACAACACTTTAAATATTGAAAAGTTAAGGCTTTGAAAATTTTTACGAATTAAATGTTATGTTTTCAAGGTTGTGATATGTTAAAAAACTTTTTTTTGAAATATTTGTGACGTTTTACATATTATTCATAGTTTGCTGAAAACTTTATAAGAATTAAAATCTGTCAAGACTTTGAAAATAAAATAAAGAGTATTATTTCTTGAAATCTGAAAGTTATTGCCAATGTTGGTGTCTGTGAGTAAAGTTGTATTGAATGACAACTTCAGATCCAGTCTTTTCTTATAAGGTTTTTATGACACCTCATTTTTTCTATTGTGTGGTTGCATAAAACCCAATTGTCTGCAAAACCAAAGAATATTTATGAGGTAGGTATTCCCAGATGCCCCCCCCCCCCAAATGTTAACGTCTTCTCTGGAAACGTTTTATATTATTATTATTGGTTATTTTATTTATTTACATTTCAGATGTTATCCCCCTTCCAGGTTTACCCTCTGCAAAACCCCTATCCCATTCCCCCACCCCTTGCTTGTATGAGGGTGCTCCCCCACCCACACATCCACTCCCACCTCACTGTCATAGCATTCCCCTACACTGGGGCATCAGGCCTACACAGTACCAAGGGCCTCCCCTCATATTGATGCCAGATAAGACACTCACTGATAAGTGGATACTAGCCCTTCGGTCCTACTTAGAAGGGGAAACAAAATAATCACAGGAGGGAGAGGGAGAGAAGCAACTGGGATGGAGAAAGGAGGACATGAGAAAAAGGGGGACAGGATCAGAGGTGGGGGTGATGAAGGAGAAGTACAGAGGGTCGGAAAATCAAACAGAGGTTTGTAGCAGTGGGGGGATGGGAACCTGGAGGTAGTCACTAGAAAGTCTCTGATACCAGGGATGTAATAGGTTCCCAGGACCCAAAGATGAAGATATTAGTGGAAATACAACAAATGGGAGATAGAATGTCTAGAAACCATATCCAGTGTTTAGGCACTGATCCCAGTTTAAGGATGGGGCCACCCACCCTTCTCAAAAATATTAACCCAGAATTGCTCCTGTCTAAAGGAAATGAGTGGACAAAGAATGGAGCAAAGACTGAAGAAAAGGCCAACCAGAGACTGCCCCACCTAGGGATCCGTTCCATCTGCAGACACCAAACTAAGACACTATTTCTGATGCCAAGAAGTGCTTGCTGACAATATCCTGTTATAGCTGTCACATAAGAGGTTCTTCCAGAGCCTGATCAATACAGATGAGGATGCTAGCAACCAACCATTGGACTAAGTGTAGGTACCCCAATCGAAGAGTTAGGGGAAAGCCTAAAGGAGATGAAGGGATTTACAACCCCATAGGAATAATAACTATATCAACTCCCCAGCCCCCAGCAGAACTCCTGGGGACTAAACCACCAACCAAAGAGTACACATGGAGGGACCCATAGCTCCAGCTGCATATGTAGCAGATGATTGTTTTGTGCATTTAAGCAGACAAAAGTTTTTATTTTATCTAATAACCAGTTGTTTTTAGTTTTAAGGGAGAAAAAATAGAAGCAAATGTTTATTATAGTTTACACACACACAAAATGACACACACACAAAGACATGTGTGTGTAAACACACACACACACAAGTAAACTAGACTGATAAGCAGGAATTCTAATTTCAACATAAGATTGGAGACTATGCTAATAATGAAATCCTATCTCAAAGAGATATTGAAAAGAAACACACAGTGAGAAATGTTTAAAATGTGATGATTTTATACTCAAGTGAGAACAACTTAAATTCATGACATAAATTTTGTCAAGATAAAGAAGACAATAAATTGTCTCTGCACTTCACATATTTTTCCAGAATGTATTAAACTAGAAGACATTTTTCCAAGTACCTATTATATTTAAGAAAAAGGTACAATATTTTGTCAGAATACCCTACCTTTATTCTTGTACTAGATTTTAAGAATTAACCTCCTTAACATGTATGGAAACATGTAGTTATGCTAATATGCCTGGATAAGTATAAATCTCCAATGTAACAGCTAATTTAATAAGTTATTTGTTTGCAAATACATGAAGGTAGTTTTGCTCCTTACTAAAAGATTACTTGTAAACAGTGCAATTAATTAGCTTGGGTAGCAGTTTCAGTGGCTAAAGTATTTGCTGTACAAGTGTAAAGAATGGTGTATGGCTCCTCAGGACATAGGTAAAAGTTGGGAAGGCTTTGCAGCCTGCTTGAGCTTATAGTGGTCTCAAGGTTGACAAAGATGATTCCCAGAGCAACCTGGCTACTTCGACTAGTCATATTGATAAGTGTTAGGTAGGACTCAGGGATTATGTGTTGCTGTAAATACTATTTGGGGATTTCTACACTACCTTAGATCATTTACTTATCAAATGAAAGATACAAAATCTTTATATTTATAAGCCTTAAAAGTAATAGAGGTCGGCATATATCAACCCTCAATGCTATTTTGTCTACTTCTCTGTCAATAACCCTAAGATATCACCTCCAGGTTCTGTCTGAGCTATTTCAACTCTAACAGGCCAGCCTTCATGGTGATGGGCTTTTGATCTACCTACTCTATAGACCCTTCTGCCTTCTCACTTTCTTTCTCTTCATGGTCTCTCCTCCCACCCCACTGCTGAGAACTGAAGTCTTACCTACCCCTCTTTTGCCCAGCTACAGACTGTCTGCATCTTTACCCAACCCTAAGTTTTAAATTAAGAAGCAAGGTTTACATAAAAAAAAATCTGGCATACTTGATCATTCACTTGTCTTGAGGCTACTAGACCACGGGGTACAGAATTTAGCATGACAATACACAGCAACACACCAAATCCCAACAAATATGACTAAAAGAATTAGGGTGGAGATCAATTGAGGAAAGCTTCTGATAGAAAACTTGATTCTTCACACACATGTGCCTAGCTATACTTACACACAAGTGAATATTCATTTATATGCACAATGCAGCACACACACACATGCACATATATAAAACACACATACAGACACACTTTAAAATAATAACTATTGTATTTCTATCTATAAATAGTGATCCAAATTTAACCTATCAATGACAAGGCAATTAAAATGTGTTTAAAGGATAAAAAGGATTATTATAAAAAATGAAAATTCTGTGCACATTAACACAATTTTTCTAATTTAAAACTTTTGATAAAAATGTATTTAAAATTATTGTCTAGCTTGATACTTTACAATAAAATCTGTTTTGCAATTTCATTGGGTCATGTTGTGTAAAATAATATTAATCTTTAAAGTATATGGATAATTTTTAGCATATAACCAACAAATTGAGGTGATACCACAAATGGAAAACAAGTGATAGTTGTATAAGCCTAAGGCATATACCTTATTATGATTAGTATTATCAACAAGGTCTCTTAAAATACACTCAGAAGATAAAGTTACTGAAAGACTTTGGATAGTTAAAAATAATACTGGAAATATTACGGTTAATTTTTTATTATTTTTGTTAAACTGGTTCTTATACAATGTATTTTTTCATATTATTTTTCCTCTTCTAAATCTTACAAAATCCCTTCCACCTCCTGACTACTAAACTCCATGTACTCTTTCTTTAAAAAAAAAAACAAGACAAACAAACAAACAAAACCCAAAGAAACATAGAAACATTAAGACGATAAAAAAGAAAGCAAAACCATATTAAGGGTCTGTTTTGGCCAGCTAATTGTGTCTGTAGTAGAGTGACGTAAATTTGTACCACTCTTGAACTCATGTAGGTGGCTATAGTACGGATGGAACTTGTAGCATATAAATATTAATGTTTGATTTTCTCTTCTTGTAGCACGCAAGTACCCTTCATCACCATGAATGTTAATCAATACTAGTGGGTAGCTGGGCACCAGCTACCTGTCCCTATGTATAGACCACCTTAATAAATGTTGTGTACTGCAATGTGCCCTCCTATCAGGCTTTGGAGAACAACCAATATCCTTAGAAATAACCTATGATATTTACTAGTGGAAGTTAAGGGATTCCACTGGCCAATGATTCAACTGTGAATATTATAGAACCAATTTTGGTCACTGAAAGGTTTTACTTGGTGGGAAAGGTATGCAGTCTGGTCATTGTTTCTTCCCTTATTTAGTGATTTCATTTAATTTCCTTTTATATATGTATGTACTCTAATAGGACTCCTATAGTTACTAGCTGTTATATAACATATGAAAAGGCCTTTAATGGTAATTATCTGTCTATATATTGTCTCTTTTACCTTGTCCTCCCCCACTATCTCCTTTTAATTCTCCTATTCAAATTGCCCCTTCATCTTTTTAGTTGCACTATTTGGTTTTCCTTGGAAGAGCCCATCTTCCCACATAGTCCCATACTACTGAACTCACCTCTGGATTATTCATATAAACAAACACAAATAGCAAACTTAAAACCTAGAATCTACATATAAGCAGAGATATGCAACCTTTGCCTTTGAAGGTCTGTGTAAACTAATCCAGGAAGATTATTTCTGGCTCCATTTAACTATCTGCAAATTTAATTATTCTCTTTCACATAACATCTAAATAAAGTTTCATTGTAATGTTATTATCCATTTAACAACTGATGGGCATCTGGACTGCTTTCAAATATTATTTATAAAACAGCAATCAACATGGTTGAACAAATAACTTTATAGTGAAATGTAGTGTGCTCTGGGTATAGGGTCAAGATTGGTAGAATTGTATCTTTTTTTTTTTTAACTAGCAATTATTGCACCTCAGATAAACCTCATTGGCTACCATACTGCCACTGCGAAAAGCTGGATCTTAATGTAAATACATTTTCACCTTCTTAAAAATATTTATGCAAATCTTCATAGTGACTCTAGTGGTTTGCACCCCCATGAACAATGATTAAGTGTGCTTCTTTCTCCACATTCTCAGCAACAATGGTCCTCTGTTTTATATTTTGAACATTCTGATTGAGAGAAGATGAAATGTCAACGTACTTTTTTATCTTGAGTCCTTGATGGATAAAGATATTGAACATACAAAAACAGTTTTCAGTTATTATTATTTCATCATTAGAAAACTCACTCTTTACTTCTAGACTGTATTTTTTTTTAATTTTGAATTAAGTTGTGTCCTTGATAACTAAGTTTCTTTTAAGGTTCTTTATATACTCTAGAACATCAATCAGATCTATAATTGTTAATTGTTTTTCTCATTCCATTGACTGCCACTTTGCTTGAATTATGGTGTTCTTTGCTTTGTAAATGTATTTGATTTGCAAATAAATGTAACTCCTGAAGTTACATTTATTCATTTGAAAAATCTTAGAGTAAGCAATTCAGTGATATCAATGCCATCAGATATGCCCAATATAATAAAAGAGGCCTTGAATAAAGTTCTTTTACTGTACTACAGAATCCAAATTAAAAAAAAAAAGTCTTTAAGAGATATCTTGGAGCTGAACCTGTGCCACAACTCTCCATACCCAAATACTGCTGGAATGAAACTCATCTCCAAGGAGTGTTGATACACCTGTGAGCACAGGTAACACCATCATTTCTGCTCAATTTCCTGGCTAAAAAGGGACCCACCCAGAGCCATCAGGACACAGGAACCCAGGAACAGTCAGGGTACTTCTGAATTCGGTCTGCAACCCAGACATGGGGTGCCAAAACTCTCCATACTCAAATTCCTCCCAAAGAGAACTGGTCTACCAGGAGTACTGATAAATGGGATTGCAGGATGAACAAGCCACTGTCAGAGAGAGCAAGACCAGCTAACACCAGAGACAACAAGATGGCAAGAGATAACAGCAAGAACATAAGCACCAGAAAACAAAGCTATCTGGCATCATCAGAACCCAGGTCTCCCATCACAATGAGCTCTGGATAACCCAATCCAACAGAAAAGCAAGTCTCTGATTTAAAATCACAGCTCATGATGATGATAGAAGACCTTAAGAACATCAATAACTCCCTTAAAGAAATGTAGGAGAACAGAAGTAAACCAGTAGAAGCCCATAAAGAGGAAACTCAGAAATCCCTTAAAGTATTTCAGAAAAGCAGAACCATACATGTAAATGAACAAAACCATCCAAGATCTAAAAATGGGAATGGAAACCTTTAAAAATAATCACAAAGGGAGACAACCCTGGAGATAGAAAACCTAGGAAAGAGATCAGGAGTCATACATGCAAGCATCACCAACATAATATAAGAGATAGAAGAGAAAACCTAAGGTGCAGAAGATGTTATAGAAAACATTGACACAACAGTCAAAGACAATGCAAAATACAAAGAGCTCCTAATCCAAAACATCCAGGAAGTCCAGGACACAATGAGAAGACCAAACCTAAGGATAATAAGTATAGAAGATAGTGAAGATTCCCAACTTAAAGGGCCAATAAATATGTTCAGCAAAAATACAGAAGAAAACATTCCTAACCTAAAGAAAAAGATGCCCAGAAACATAAAAGAAGCCTACAGAACTCCAAAATTATTGGACCAGAAAAGAAATTCCTCACATTGCATAATAGTGAAAACACCAAATGCACAAAACAAAGAATATTAAAAGCAATAAGTGGAAAAGGTCAAGTAACATATAAAGGCAGACCTATCAGAATNACACCAGACTTCNCACCAGAGACTGAAAGCTAGAAGATCATGAGCAAATGTCATGCAGACCCTAAAAGAACCCAAAAGATAGTCCAGTCTACTATACCCAGCAAAACTCTCAATTACCATAGATGGAAAAAAACCAAGATATCCCATAGCAAAACTAAATTTACACAATATCTTTCCACAAATTAAGCCTTACAAAAGGGTAACTCCAACACAAGGAGGGAAACTACATTCTTGAAAAAGCAAGAAAGTAATATTCTTTTGACAAACCTGAAAGAAGATAGCCACACAAACATAATTCCACCTCTAAAAACAATAACAGGAAGCAACAATCACTATACCTTGTATCTCTTAATATCAATAGACTCACTTCCCTAATAAAAAGCAATAGACTAACACACTGGATACATAAACAGAACCCAGAATTTTGCTACATACAGGAAATGTACCTCAGCATCAAAGACAGACACAGCTTCAGAGTACAGGGCTGGAAAACAATTTTCCAAGTAAATGATTTCAAGAAACAAGCTGGAGTAGAAATCCTAATATTGAATAAAATCAACTTTCAACCTAAAGTAATCAAAAAAGATAAGGAAGGAAACTTCACCCTCATCAAAGCAAAAATTTACCAAGACCTCTCAGTTCTGGACATCTATGCTCTAAATGCGAGGGCACCCACATTCATAAAGGAACTTTACTAAAGCTAAAGCACACATTGTACTTCACATAATAATAGTTGGTTACTTTAACACCCCATTTTCAGCAATGGACAGATCATGGAAACAGAAACTAAACAGAGATACAGTGAAAATGACAGAAGTCATGGACCAAATGGATTTAACAGGTATCTATAGAACATTTCATTGTAACAAAAGAATATGTCTTCTTCTCAGCCCCTCATTGTACCATATCCAAAAGTGATCATATAATCAGTCACAGCATACCTCAACAAATACAAGAAGAATGAAATAATTCCATGCATCCTATCAGATCATCTATAGACCTTTGTCCTATAGACATAGGCTGGTCTTTAATAACAACAAAAACAACAGAAAGCCCACATACACATGGAATCTGGAAAATGTCCTACTCAGTAATATCTTGGTCAAGGAAGAGATAAAGATATATATTAAAAACTTTAGAATTTAAGGAAAATGAAGGCATAACATACCCAAACTTATGGGATATAATGAAAGCTTTGCTAAGAGGGCTGAAATCAACAAATTAGAAACCTAAAGAACTATACAAAGAATCAACAAATGCAGGAGCTGGTTCTTTGAGAAAATCACCAAGATAGATAAACTCTTAGCCAGACTAATCAGAGATCACAGAGCCAGTATCCAAACTGACAAACTCATAAATGAAATAGGAGATATAACAACAGAAACTGAGGAAATTAAAAAAAATCATCAGATCCTACTACACATTCCCATATTCACCAAAACTGGAAAATCTGGATTAAATGGACAGTTTTCTAGCCAGATACCAAATATCAAAGTTAAATAAGGATGAGATAAACCTTCTAAACAGTCCCATAACCCCTAAAGAAATAGAACCAGTCATTAAAAGTCTCCTAACCAAATAAAGGACTGGATCATATCAGTTTAGTGCAGAATTCTATTACACCTTCAAAGAAGACCTAATACCAATACTCTTCAAACTATTCCACAAAATAGAAACAGAAAGGACACTACTCAATTAGTTCTAAGAATCCACAGTTAAGCTGATACCAAAACCATACAAAGGCCCAACTAAGAAAGAGTACTTCGGACCACTTTCCCCTATGGTTATCAATGCAAAAATACTCAACAAAAATCTGCCAAACCCAATCAAGAACTCATCAAAATGATTTCTCAGCACCATCAAGTAGGGTTCATCCCAGAGATGAAGGGATGGTTCAACATATGTAAATCCATCAAAGTAATCCACTACAAAAAGAAATTCAAAGAAAATAAAAAGCACATGATCTTAATGTGGAAAAAAATAGTTGACAAAAATTCAACATCCCTTCAGGTTAAAAGTCTTGGAAATATCTGGAATTCAAGGTCCATATCTAAACATAGTAAAAGCAATATGCAGCAAACCAGTATCCAACAAAATAGCTAAATGGAGAGAAACTTAAAGCAACCCCACTAAAATAAGGGACTAGGAAAGGCTATCCTTTCTCTCTCTATCTATTCAATATACTACTTGAAATTTTAGTTAGAGCAATTAGACAAAAATAGATGGTAAAGGGATACAAATCAGAAAGAAAGGAAGAAGTCAAATATCTCTATTTACAGATGATATGGTAGTATACTTAAGTGACCCCCAAAAAATCCTACAGCGAACTTGTACAGCTGATAAACAACTTCAACAAAGTGCTTGGCTCTAAAATTAACTCAAACAAATCAGGAGCCTTCCTCTACTCAAAGGATAAATATAATGAGAAAGAAATTGGGGAAATGACACCCTTCACCATAGTCACAAACAATACAAAGTACCTTGGTTTAACTCTAACCAAACAAGTGGAAGGTCTATATGACAAGAACTTCAAGTCTCTGAAGAAAGAAACTGAAGAAGACCTCAGAAGATGGAAAGATCTCCCATGCTTGTGGATTGGCAGGATTAATATAGTAAAAATGGTGATCTTGCCAAAAGCAATCTACAGATTCAATGCACTCCCCATCAAAATTCCAACTCAATTCTTCTTAGAGTTCTCAAATTCATTTTTTTGGGGAAAAAAACCTCAGGATTGTGCAAATAATTCTCAACAATAAAAGAATTTATGGGGGAACCACCATCCCTGACCTCAAGCTGTACTACAGAGCAATTGTGATAAAAACTACATGGTATTGGTATACTGACAAGCAGGTAGATCAATGGAATAGAATTGAAGACCCAGAAATGAACCCATGCACCTATGGTCACTTGACAAAGGAGCTAAAACCATCCAGTGGAAAAAAGACAGCATTTTCAACAAATGGTGCTTGTTCAACTGGCGGTCAACATGTAGAAGAATGCAAATTGATCCATTCTTATCTCCTTGTATAAAGCTCAAGTCCAAGTAGATCAAGGACCACCACATAAAACTGATACATTGGATCTAATAGAAGAGAAAGTGGCAAAATCTTTGAACACATGGGTACAGGGGAAATGTTCTGAACAGAATATTAGAGGTTTATGCTCTAAGATCAGGAATTGACAGCCATCATTGGGAAGAGAGGGCCCTAGGTCTTGCAAACTTTATATGCCCCAGTATAGGGTAATGCCAGGGCCAAGAAGTGGTACTGGGTGGGTAGGGAAGCAGGGCAGGGGACAGGGGGTATAGGGAACTTTCGGGATAGCATTTGATATGTAAATAAAGAAAATATGTAATAAAAAAAAAGAATCAACAAATGGGACCTCATAAAATTGGAAAGCTTCTGTAAGGTAAACGACTTTGTCAGTAGGGCAAAATGGCAATTAACAGACTGGGAAAAGATCTTTACCAATCCTACACCCAATAGAGGGCCTAAGAATAATAAATTGAAGAAAGGATATACTCCTACTTCAACCCCTCCCAATATATATTTAATAAAGTCATAGAATAGTGTCTAACCTAAAGAAAGAGATCTACAAAGTTCAAGGAGCTTACAGAGGATATCGAATTAACTAGATCACAAAAGAAATACTTCTCACCACATAACAATAGAAACACTCAAACACACAAGAAAGACACAATGTTAAAAGATGCAGGGCAACAGAGTCATGTAACCTATAAAGATACAGGGCAATAGAGTCATGTAACGTATGAAGATACAGGGCAATAGAGTCATGTAATGTATGAAGATACAGGACAATCGAGTCATGTAACATATAAAGATACAGGACAATAGAGTCATGTAACCTATAAAGATACAGGACAATAGAGTCATGTAACATATAAAGGCAGACCTATTAGAATTACACCTGACTTCTCCAGAGAATCAGAGTGGACAAATGTACTGCAGACTCTAAGAGAACAAAGAGGCCAACAAGTCTTCCAATCAATATAGACAGAGTAAACAGGTTATTTCCTGATAAAGTAAAATTTTAAAATAACATCTATCACAAATGCAGCTTTACAGAAGATAGTAGAAGGAAAATTCCAACCGAAGGTAGTTAACTATACCCCAAGCAAACAGGCAATAAATAAACTAATACCAGCATAATACCAGGAAAGAAAACACACACAAATACACACACATACACGCACACACACACAGAGAGAGAGAGAGAGAGAGAGAGAGAGAGAGAGAGAGAGAGAGAGAGACAGAGA
>NC_034610.1:39784144-39810259 GCF_900095145.1 Mus pahari | reverse complement strand
AGAGACAGACAGAGACAGAGACAGACAGAGACAGAGACAGAGAGAGGGAGGGAGGGAGGGAGGGAGGGAGAGAGAGAGTTCCAACAACAACGTAAACAAAATAAAAGAAGTTAGCAATCCTTTGGCATTATTATCTCTCAATTATCAATGAAATTCAATCCCCCCCCCCCAAATACACAAGGTGAAGCAATTGATGAAAAAATAAGATTCATCCTTCTGCTCCAAGCAAGAAATACCTCAATATCAAAGTTAGGCTTTATCTTCAAGTAAACATTTGGAAAAATGCTTTCCAAACAAGTGGCCCAAGAAGAAATCTGGTATAACTATTCCAATAGTTAAAAATTAGAAATTAGTTCAAAATTAGAATTTGAAAAGAAAAGTTACTCAAAATTGGATATGGATAGACACATCATACGCCACAGGGGGTGTGGGCCATCATAAGGTGATGGGGACAGGAATGGTTGGGATTTTGATGGAGAGATTCTGCTAAGGTGACAAGGTACTGCATGCTGGTTCTCAATGTGTACGTCCTCAAAGCAATGGCACCCACATTTGTAAATGAAGCACTACTAAAACATAAATTACAATGATCCTTACACGTTGATAGTGGGAGACTTCAGTATGAAACTCTCACCAATGAACAGGTCACCCAGACATAAACTAAGCAGAGAAATAATGGAGAACACAGACATTATGAACCAAATAAACTTAATATATGTCTTTGGAACATTTTAACCAATCACAAAAGAATATACCTTCTCCTTATACTTGATATAGTGTTATGATGTAGATACCAGAAGACAGAAATATACCCCATGCTCATGGATTAAGATAGTAAAAAATAGCCTGTAAAAGAAGTAAGAATAATCTCAAAAACTACTTAAATGACATTAGTCTAAAATTCTCAGATCAAGTCAATAAGACCAAAAGGTTGTGTGTTTAAAAGTTTTTTTTTCAGATATCAAACTTAAAATATAATCGAAATGATATCTAAAATTGAGCACTGAGCCCTGAGCTAGGCTAATGTCTGGATTAGTTTAGGTTTGCTTAGCTATTAGCTTAGCTATCTGAAAGGCAAAAATCTGTTTTGTGAGTCACCAGACATACAATTTAGCACCTAATGCATATTTTCTACTAATATAAAAGGATCCTTTCTCCTTGGCCCACCTGCTTGCAGGATAATGATCCTGCAGTTATCTTCACAGTCATGCCTCTAGGTGTGCCTTCCCTGTCCTCTACCTAGTGGTACTGCTGATCACCTTGGTACCTAAGTATAACCCTTACCACTTCCAAGTCTTTCCAGATCAGTCTTGCTGTGTACATGTTCACACATATGACCTTTCAGTTATAGATCATCTACTCCATAACTTCTGCACATTCTTGTCCTCTCCCTCTATCTCAAACTAGCTCTGGGGATTTAAGAGTGTATGTGCCTCCTGACTTCAATGACTTGGCTCTACTTTTCTGTCCCCCTGGATGTTAGCTCCTCCTGCTCCTTCCGGTTACTACTCTGTGATCTCCAACAGTAATCATTCATTCATTCCTGTTTACATTTCTTCATATCTGTTGATTTCTACATAAGAAAGTCTTAGCAGTTCTTTAATATAGATCTACTTATTTCCTGCTTAATCACATAGTGTAATCTCCTCCTAAGCAGAAAACTTTGACATCTCTTCTAAAGACTTTAAAGTGGAGACTCAACAAAGAAAGAGAATTTTAAACTAATTTACCTCATGAACATTGATGCCAAAAATACCCAATGAAAGAAATACTTGCAAACAGAATCCAAGAACGTATCAAAAAGATTATCCACCATTGTAAAGTAGACTTCAACCCAGAGATGAAAGTCTGTCAATGTAATATACCATATAAGCAAACTAAATAAAAAAATGTTTATCACATTAGATTCTGAAAAAAAACTGTTGGCAAAATCCAGTGTCCCTTAATGATAAATGTCTTGGGGAGATCAGGGATACAAGGCACATACCTAAACACAGTAAAGGCAATATACAGCAAGCTAATAGCCAATACCAAATTAAATGGAGAGAAAAACCAAAGCAATTCTACTAAAATTAGGGACAAGACAAGGCTGTTCACTTTCTCCTTATCTATTCATTATAGTACTTGAAGTTTCATCTGAAGCAATAAGACAACTAAAGGAGATCAAAGTGATACAAATTGGAAAGAAGTCAAAGAATCATCATTCAAAGATGAAATGGTAGTATGCATAGGTGACAAAAAATTCTGTGAAAGACCTCCTACAACTTATAAACTCCTTCACCAGAGGGACTGGAAAAAAACTTGTATAACAACAATAACAAAACCAACCAAACAAACAAATGAACTGGTAGCCCTCCTATACACAAATGATAAATGGGCTGAGAAAGAAACCATGGAAACAACAATCTTTACAATAGTCACAAATAATATAAAATATCTTGGTTAACTAAAAACAAGCATGTGATAAACCTGTATGACAAGAACTTCAAGTCTATGAAGAAAGGAACTGAAGATGGTATCGAAGATGGCAAGATTTGCCAAGCTCATTCATCAGTAGGATAAACAGTAAAAATGGTCATCTTACAAAAAGCAATCCTCACATGGAAGGTAATCCCCACTAACCTTCCAACACAGTTCTTTACAGACTTAGAAAGAAAACACTCCCATCAGTGGGAACCATCAATGGGAGGAGAGGCCCTTTGTATTGGGAAGATCATGAGCCCCAGTACAAGGGAATGCCAGGGCATTGAAGCAGGAGTGGGTGGGCTGGAGAGCAGGGCAAGGGGAGGGTATAGGGGACTTTGGGGATAGCATTTCAAATGTAAATGAAGAAAACATCAAATTAAAAAAAAAAAAAAACAAAACAAAACACTAACCTGGTAGAAGAAAAATTGGGAATACCCTTGAACATAGTGACACAGGAGACAATTTGTTTTTATATGTATATAAATTGGGTATTTTATTTATTTACATTTCAAATGTTATCTCCTTTCCCAGTTTCTCCTCTGCAACCCCCCTATGCCATCTCCTTTTACCCTGCTTCTATGAGGGTGCTCTCTACCCACCCACTCACTCCCGCCTCACAGCCCTAACATTTTTCTATACTGGGGAATCAAGCCTTCACAGGACCAAGGCCTCCCCTCCATTGATGCCAGATAGGGCCCCTTCCGCTTCTTCGAACCTTCCCCTAACTCTTCCCTTGGGATTCCTGTGCCCAGTCCAATGGTTGACTGCGAGAATCCACATGTGTATTGGTCAGGATCTGGCAGAGCCTCTCAGGAGACAGCTGTATCAGGCTCCTGTCAGCAAGCACTTATTGGCATCCACAATAGTGTCTGGGTTTGATGTCTGCATGTGGGATGGATCCCCAGGTGTGGCAGTTTCTAGATGGCCTTTCATTCAATCTTTCTGCTCCACTCTTTGTCCCTGCTTTTCCTTTAGAGAGCAGCAATTCTGGGTTAAAGTTTTGTGAAGGGTAGCTGGCCTGATCCCTCAACCAGGAGGCCATGCCTAACCTCTGGACATGGTCTCAACAGGTTCTCTGTCCCCTTTGTGTGGTATTTCAGCTAATGTTATACATGTGAGATTCTGGGAGGCTCTTGCTTTCCTGGCATCTGAGACTTTGTGGTTGCTACCAGAAATTCCCCATCTTACACACAATGTTCTCCATTGTTACACAACTCTGTTCAATTTTCTGATACTTTGTACATCGCCTCCATCTCCTCCTATACCTGATTCTTCCCCTCTTTTCCCCTTCCCCTCTTCTCTTCCTCCCAAGTCCTTCCCACCCTCTACTTCCTTTGATTATTTTGTTCCCAATTCTAAGTATGACTGAAGCATCCACTCTTTGTTCTTCCTTCCTCTTGAGCTTCATGTAGTCTGTGAGTTGTATTATGGGTATTCCACACTCTTTGCCTGATATCCACTTATCAGGAAATACATACCATGTGTGTTCTTTTGTGACTGAGTTACTTCACTCAGGATGATATTTTCTAGATCTATCCACTTGCCTGCAAATTTCATGAAGTCATTGTTTTTAATAGCTGAGTAGTATTCCATTCTGTAAATATACCACATTTTCTGTATTCATTCCTCTGTTGAGGGACATTTGGGTTGTTTCTAACTTCTGACTATTATAGATATGGCTGCTATAACCATAGTGGAACATCTGTTTTTATTGTATGTTGGAGCATCTTCTGGGTATATGCCCAGGAGTGGATGGGCATATACCCAGATGGGTCCTCAGGTCATTTTATCTGTGGAACTGCCAGATTATTTTCCAGAGTCGTTGTACCAGCTTGCAATCCCACCAGCAATGGAGGAGTATTCCTATTTCTCCACATCATCTGCTGTCACCCGAGTTTTTGAACTTAGCCATTCTTACAGGTGTAAGGTGGAATTTTACATTTCTGGTTCTACCTTAGGTTGATAATTTTCAGTTTAGCTCTGTTCCCCATTTTTAATAGGGGTACTTGATTCTCTGGAGTCTGGCTTCTTGAATTCTTTGTATATATTGGACATTGGCCTTCTATTGGATGTAGGATTGGTAAAGATCTTTTTCCAATCTGTTGGTTGCTGTTTTGTCCTAATGACAGTGTCCTTTGCTTTACAGAAGCTTCCCAATTTTCCCAAAATCTCATTTGTCGATTCCTGATCTTAGAGCATAAGCCATTGGTATTCTGTTCAGGACATTTTCCCCTGTGTCCATGTGTTCAAAGATTTTCCCTACTTTTTCTTCTACTAGATTCAGTGTATCTGGTTTTATGTGGTGGTCCTTGATCCACTTAGACTTGAGATTTGTACAGGGAGATAAGAATGGATCAATTTGCATTCTTCTACATGTTGACTACAAGTTGAACCAGCACCACTTCTTGAAAATGCTGTCTTTTTTCCATTGGATGGTTTTAGTTCCTTTGTCAAAGATCAAGTGACCATAGGTGTGTGGGTTTATTTCTGGTTCTTCAATTTTATTCCTTTGATCTACCTTCCTGTCACTGTACCAATACCATGCAGTTTTTATCACTATTGCTCTGTAGTACAGCTGAGGCCAGGGATGGTGATTCCCCCAGAAGTTAATTTATTGTTGAGAATAGTTTTGATTGATCTGTTTTTTTGTTTTGTTTTTTGTTTGTTTTTTTTTGTTTTTGTTTTTATTTGTTTGCTACTCTAAATAAAATTGAGAATTACACTTTCTAAGTCTGTGAATAATTAAACTGGAATTTTGATGGTGATTACACTGGATCTGTAGATTGATTTTCAGCCAGATGGTTATTCTTGAACAATACATCAGCAACAATTAATAAATGTGAACTTACAATACTGAAAAGCTTTTGTAAGGCCAAAAGGCAAAACTGTAGGCTATGGAATGGGAAATGGTTTTACAATTCCCACATCTGACAGAAGGCTGATACCTAAAATATGTAAAAATAAATGTAATAAACCAGATAAAACGAACCAAATAATTCAATTTTAAAACAACTGGGTACATATCTAAACAGAGAATTCTCACCAGAATACTCTCTAATGGCTGAGAAGCACCTAAAGAAATGTTCAACATCCTTCGTCATCAAGGAAATTAAAATAAAAACCACTTTGAATTGCATCTTACATCTGTCAGAATGGCTAAAATCAAAACCACAAGTGACAGTGCATTGTGTCAAGAATGTGGAATAAGGAGATCATTCCTCCATAGCCGGTGGGGATGCAAATTTATACAGCCACTTTGAAAATCAATATGGTAGTTTCTCAGAAACTTAAGAATTGGTCTACCTCAAGACATAACTACATCTCTCCTGAGCATATATTCAAAGAACACGACATTCTACTCTAAGGACACCTTTCCACCTGTGTCCATAGCAGCTTTCTTCACTATAAGCAGATATTAGCTATAATGTAAAAGATATTCATGCTAAAATTCACAGACCCAGAAAGGCTAAGAACAAAGGAAGACTCAAGGTAGGACTAAGCATTATCCTGGGAAGGTAAATTAGAATATATTTCCCTTGAGGACTAGGGAAATGTGCAGATGGAAACAAGAGGAATTAAGTTGGGGGAATGAGTGGGGATAATACATGGAGAGATAATACATGGGATTGGGAGGGGGTGTATTTCAGGGTTGACATAGCAACCTAGAGCAAAGAAAGCTCCACAGAATCTATGAAGGTAACATTAGCAAAGGCTCTACCATCCACTGCAAAAAGGCAAGTCCTCAAGTGGTGGGACTGGGACACAAATCCAGCCACAAAACCTTTGACATATAGTTTGTCAAGCCTGCTGAGCCTGGAAGTAACCTAGAATAATTACCATCAGAGAGACTTCATCCAGCAACTGACGGGAGGAGAGGCAGAGTCTGACAGAGACCCATATATGTGAGAGCTAGGAGTTCTGCAGAGGGTGGGCGAGAAAGAATTGGAGGAGCCAGAGGGATCAAGTACACAAGAACGTGGCACACAGAACCAACTAACGGGTGCTCAAGTGGGCTCACAGAGATCGGCGAGCCTAGTCTGTCCTAGGTTCTCTGAATATATGCTATGGATAGGTAGCTCAGTGTTCATGTGGGATTCCTCACAGTGGGAACAGAGATTGTCCAGCACTCTTTTGCCTGACTTTGGAACCATTTTCTCCTATTGGGTTGCTTTGTCCAGCCTTAGAATGTGTGGCTGTTCTTTTGGGACTACTTATACTGTAATTGGGTTGACCTCCACGGGGATCTGCTCTTTTCTGAAGAAAGAACAAAGTAGAGTGAATCCAGGGGAAAGGGGAAGGGGAAGTGAGAGACTAGGTGGGGGCAGAGGAAGGGGAAACTGCAGTTTTGAAGTAATATATGAGAGAAGAATAAGTAATAAAATAATTATAATAAATCAGTTCCAAAACAAAATAAACAAACAAAGCAAAACCACCTCCTTGAGAAAGGAGGTTCTCTGAGGTCTGCTTGTCAGTCAGGCTAAATTTCAGACTTCAGTTTCTGTAACAGTCACTGTATAAAAAAATTAAAAATTAAAATATAAAATAAAAAGTGGTAAATGATTTTGGGAGATAGTCAACATTGACTTCTGCTGCTCACACACCATACATTTTTTTTCTCCCCACAGAAATCTATCTACCTCCTCTTACTCTTAGCACAGATAGTCTATTACAAGGATGCTCTAAATGCTGCCCATGATAACTCTTTTGTGACTGTTGTTTTGAAACGATATCCTGTTATGCAGCCCAATATTGTGTTCAACTCACAATTCTCCTTTTGCAGCCTTTTGGATATATAGTTTGCAGACCTGAGCCAAAATACCTGGTGGTTCAAAGTGACTCGAAGCTCTAGCAATGATGTGTAGAATCCTGGTGTCTGCTAATGGGAACACAAATACTAGAACTATGAAGGCTCACCCTGTAGATGCATGACTTGAACTGCCAAATATCCCATCTGCATAAGGACAAATGCAAATTGTAAAAATTTTCATTACTTCTCTTTTGGGAAATGGTTGAAGTTTCAGCCTCATGTTTTGGACCACTTCCATATGCCAAAGAGATAGTCTCCTGGAAAAACACTCCTTTCTGTCTGACAGTAATACACATTAACTACACAAACAGACAAAGAGAACAGTTTGTCTTTCAAGAGTTCATAGATATTTTACTTGAAAAAAAAAAGTCCTCCAAAGTTTACTTTGTACTCAGAAAATGATAATGACAAACCAATTAGATGTTTCAGAATCCAGAAAACTGTTTTCATGAGTAGAGATTAGAATTTGGGGTCAATATAAATATACTTAATACCAACAAGAGTGCAAAAAAAATACTTAAACATAGGAAGTTTATGTTATTTCATAGAATGCAATGCTATTTATCATATGAATTTATGCATAAATTAAAATTTGTAAAGGAAAGCATTTTTTGCTTGTTTATTTAAAATATAAAATACTTTTCAAATTTTTGAAGCTTCTGTTCATGTTGACATGATTTCATTTAATCAGATAAGTATCAAAAGCCCAATTCCATTTTCTATTTTTCAAGCCTTCAGTTATATTGTGAGCCAAAATCTTTTGAAACATTTTATAGAGAGAATGATATTCTTTTATACTGACCTAACAAATTTTAACGACTTTGGAGTGTAGAAGATTCAGGACTTGGTTTCAACACTGTTTTGCAAGGAAAGGAAGAAAATCTGCTTTGCATTTAAGACTATGATGTAATGTCTCACATTTGCAGATTATTTAAAATGAAAAGCAGGCTTTCACTACTTGGAAGCCTACATTCTCATTTGTATACATGAGAGGAAACATATCTGAACATCTATCTATCTATCTATCTATCTATCTATCTATCTATCTGTCTGTCTGTCTGTCTGTCTGTCTGTCTGTCTGTCTGTCTGTCTGTCTATCTATCTATCTATCTATCTATCTATCTATCTATCTATCTATCCATCCATCCATCCATCCATCTATCTATCTATCTATCTATCTATCTATCTATCTATCTATCTATCTATTTATCTCTCATCTATCTATGTACCTATCTATCATCTATCTACCTTCCTGCCAATTATCATTTTTTCTATCTCTCAGTTTTAAGTGTTGGGCCTGGTCAGAACAGGTAACATTAAATAATTTATAACTCTTTTCCAGCCACACTCAATGCATTAATATGGTTTCTTAAAATAAGATGCTTCTCTTACCAGTGCTTCTCTGCAAGCTGACTTTTTCTCACCCCTCCTTCTCCCCAAAAAAGAAAAAGAAAACAGAAGAAAAGCAAACCCTGAAACACAACTGTACCCGAGGGATTGCTTTCCCTTCATTGTTTATTATATCTACAAACAAAAAGCTGAAAAAGCTCATCTTGCCATGAGGCACCCTGACAATCTGCCTGTTTAGTCACCAATAATAATGAGACTTCCACCAGCAATAAGCTTAGTGCTAATCTAATGAGGCCCTGCTTCATTCTCCCATTGATACCACAGCAGCTGCCAAGCACTTGATCTTTAGGACACATAAACAAGAGGTGTGTCTCCAACCAGATGAAAGATAATTGCCCCTATGATGCAGTCATGCTAGCACACAGACAAAGCAGTGTCCTATTTCTCTAGAGACAGAATATCAAAAAAACAAAACAAAACAAACAAAAAACAAAACAAAAACAAAAACAAAAACAAAACAAATGAATTACTATTCTTCCTAAACTAAGTTTGAAATGGGCACAATTAATTGTTATTGTTGCTGATGGGGTTGGATTCTGATGATGTTTTGAAATTATTTTCCCCTTCTAGTTACCCATCCATTTAAGGGGTTACATGTGACTTACAAATGTGGATATATAAGGAATATGTGATGTCACTTCCTTCACTTAGTTCCCGGAGTGAATGCAATTATGAACAGATGGGCAAATGACACGATTCCACTGCTAATGAACTTCCCCACTGAGCCGGAGGACAGTGCATTACCCTTTTGTACTTCAGACTCTTAATTATCAGGTTTCTTTTTCAGTGCGAATATTACACATGCAAACATCTTTGAATTTAAGTCATGTTGATGGAGCATTATGGACATCATTAACTGGCTCTCTTCTGGCTGGGAAGAAACACATGCTTCTGAAGGCTGAAGATTAAGACATACTGCAGGCAGAATTGTCACACTGGATTCTAAGTTAATCATCTATGAAGGAGAGGAGACCTTATTGAACACATCAATTTTTAAGGAACATACGCTTTTATAAGAGTTGAAAGGGGAAAAAAAAAATCTAAAAAAAAAAAAAAAAACCAAAAACATGCTGTTGTTGGAGAAATTGTGTGTATGCTAGAGCACAGATGCCGAAAGCTACTGTTGCTTTGAATTTAGCCACCAATATTATAAGCCATGCAGTTAGCTGAGATCATTTATAATGTACAGGCAATTTCCTTCATTGAGTCTAAAACACTTTCCTGGCAGGCATCAAAATTGTATGTCACTTGGTCAAGTGCTGTGGTAAGTTTTACTGCTATCTTATGAAACCTGGGCTTCATTCCCCTTGAAAGTACACAGAATAGAGATTTGAGACTCACAGGGTATTTCATAAGCACCCTCATATAACTAAACTTGTTAGATATATAGGTATAACTTATTCAGCATAAAATTGCCTCCAGTAAGGCCTACCTAACCTCTGATCAAAGGCTTTGAGTATTTTACCGAGTTGAAAGCAATTCTCTCATCAATCTGAGACAGAGGAATGCTCATGCTTCCTGGAATTGGAGTTATCACGATACCCATTTAAACATGGATTTAAAAAAAAAATTGTAAATAATGTTTAGCTCACTCATGCTAATGTGACATTTGACACTCTGATAGAAAAAAAATACTATTTGTTACAGCGGAAACTTTAATTTAGTTGGGCTGCTCTGTGTCTTGCAATTGTACCATGGAAAAAGGACTCACACTTGATATCTCAAATATATATATATATATATATATATATATATATATATATATATATATATATATATATATATATATATATATATATATATATATATATATATATATATATATATATATATATATATATATATATGTATGTATGTATATATGTATATATATGTATATATATACACACATATATATTTTAATATATATATATATTAATATATATATTAATATATAAATATATTTTAAGTGATAACATTTCTTAGAGGAATAGAGGAAAATGGAAATATAACTTAAGTTTCATTGTACATTATACTATATAGTTTACAATTTTATTTTCTTGATTTGAGATTATTTGTAGTACCCCCTGGAATGTAAATAAAATAAATCATGTAAGAAACTTTCTTGATGAGGAAAGGCTAAAAGTAAAGTCAAATTTGCAGCATATATGGAAAAGTAAATCCTAGAACTGGAAATCCCAAACTGTACAACACTGCCCCAGAAATCATTGTGCCTCCTGAACATGTACAGGAGAACAGTTTTTCTTGTTTTTAAAATTAAAAGTATAGCTACTAACTTAGAATAGATCTTCTATAGCAATACAGAAAATATAACATGTACGGGTTAGCTCTCCCTTATTTATTTCAGTTATTAAAAGGTACAGTAATATGCTAAGAGTAGATACCAATATTCTCATTTTCTATTTTGTCATGATAAAACATCAAAATTTTAATGGAAATTTAATTTATAAATCAGAAATTTAAACGCACTGTCATTGGGTAGCCTAAAGCTATTTAAAAGAACTGAGTTCAAAGGAGATCTGGGAGAAAAACTCCTCTTTACAGCTCCCAGATACAACCTAGATATCCTGGTTTGTGAATTCTCCACCATGTTTGTCTCAGACTCTAACCCTTCCCATTCTTCCGGTAACATTATTTTGCTGACAGAATCAATTTTCTATTTCAAAAATCTTAATTATATCTCTAAAGACATTTTTTCTCTTAAATATAACATATTGACAGACTTTAAGAATCAAGATAGTACTTAATTACTGGCAAAATTTCAATGCCATTAGTAGTAGTAGTAGTAGTAGTAGTAGTAAGCACTTAGAATAATAATGCCATGCTGCTATTTGATTTGTGAAGAGTGAGTTGTGGTAAAAATCTGATCTGTTATATAAAGTTATTTATTGTTCCAAAACCATGTCTTTGATTAAGAATGAGAACTACATTTATGTGTGCAAGTGTAGACCTAGGGAACCGTGGTACCTGGAGCAAGAGTGGGCTCAAGGTGTGTCTAAACTCTGGCAATTTCATCCTGAGATTGGCAGGAGTAAAATCACTCCACTCTTGTCCTAGGTGTGGGTAATTCTCCTAGGTGTGGGTAACTCTGTGCTCCTACCTTTGGCCATAGGAGGATGTTATTTAACCCATGAACCAGGTTAAAATTCCTCTTCCCTTATAAGGTCATGCCCAGAAGCACCTGGAATTCTTCCTTATGCAAATGAGGGATCTCCAGCACACTGGCCCAAAGCAATGATATATACTCACTTCAATTGCCCCTACTCACCCTTCAAAGAGTTTAAATAGCCTTTGTCCACCGCCCACCCCACCCTCCCATACACACACAATAAAATGAGCTGTCTCACTGAAGCTGCCTCCTGAGTCTGTTCTCTAGGCCATCCTACCTGGCTTCCCAACCCAGGGTCCATGAGTTGTGATCACACAGCTGATCACAGTGCTATGTGTGGGAAAACAGAACATAGTCATAATAAGGACAAATGTTTAGAATGCAGTAGTGAATAGGCATCACATATTGTGACTTTGAATTCATTATTATGAATGTGACATAATTCATAATTTCAAGTGCTTTTTTAAAAGGTTTTACACTTTAAATTTCCCTTATTCTTTTTCTTTTGAAATTATTTATTTTTAAAATGTTTAAAAAATTTTTATTGGGCAAAGCAACACAATAGGCAGAATAGAGTAGCAAGAGCACACAAAACAGTAGTGTTATTTACTTTATGTTAACATATTACATTTAAATTTTGATACATAGAGACAAAACAGCATTGTTACTTCCTTGTAATTAGTTTTATTATAATGGACATAAATAAGTCATTTAAAACAGGAAGTATGTATATTGTATGTGACTCTGTGTTTACCCTGTGCTTCATAAACAACAAATACAATTTCATATAAATGTATTCTTTATCTAATTCTATATATAATATGTTTAATATTAGATGTTAATTGAATTACTTTTTCTGACACTATATTTTTATATTTTATAATACTTGCTATTACAGAATACATGCATTGTAAAGAATATATATAGTATATATATGTGTGTGTGTGTGAGTGTGTGTGTGTGTGTGTGTATATACCTTTGTGTCTGCTCATAGCATGTATAGAGCTCTTTGAGAACAGAAGAGGCTGTTAGACCCCTTATAAATGGAATTACAGATGGTTGAGAGATTGCTTATGTGGAAGCTGCAAAGGCAATTGTGTCCTTTGAAAGGGCAGGAAGTTCTCTTAACCACTATACATCAATCCCTCCAGCAAAATAGACTTTTCAAAATTGAAACAAAATAAACTGTCTTTAAAGATTCACTCGTCAGTCTCTTGAATGCAACCTACATGTGCCTGTGTAACATCTCGCAAATAATCATGAGGATATGACAGCTTGCATAAGGAAACAAATTGTTTTCTTCAGTGAGATAAATTACTCTATAAAAATATCTTTCGGTCCTACATGCACACAGCTGACAGTTATTGAATGATTTTTGCATGCTGAGAGGTGTTGTTGGTTTTTTCTTTGAAAAAAAAGAAAAGTGGTCTTCCCTGGACAAGAATTATATTTGATAGAGAGGAGAAAGAAATTAACATATCAAATAAGTACAAGTAATAGGAATTAATTTGTTTTATATGATACTACTTTAAAATGTCATCTAAGATAATATTATTAGTAATACTATACAGAACCAGAGGCCTTTTTAAAAGGTAACTTATGATATTTTTGGTGTAGCAAATATATATTTATGTAGAATAGATTTTCAAGAGAAGTATGTATTCATGCAAAGTTTCAGAGTTATGAGTATGCTTCATTTGTTAACAGAACATAATAACAGAATACAGAGGGTGAAATGAAAATTCAGGATATGGAAAATATTTAAATGTGGAAGAAAAGAACTGATTGTATAAAAAGGATCTCTTCTTTCATGTGTGGCAACTTACAACATGCAGGCACATACATACACACCACACCACACCACATAAAACCACATCACACAACATGAATATATACAACTTTGGCAGGTGGCTTAGCCATAAGAATATAACACAAATGAATGGCATTAATGCATGTTTAGAAATAGCATTCTCACTATGTGAGAAAATGGCAAAACTGTGCCATACGTTTAAAAATGTGGGAGCTCCAAAACAGCAATCATTGGTCTCTTCGTAATTTTGAACTTCTTATCCTCCAGAACTATGAGAAATAGACTTGTCCTGCTCCTAAAATATGCTATCGATAAAATGATCTGATGAGTTCAAAGAAAGTACCAAGACCCATCTAACAAAATAATGAAACACGAAAGAGCAGTGTTGTTAATTACTAGGTATTAGAAATCTCAGACAAATGGGAGGGTTCTCACATACAATATAATGCAACACTGCAAGTAATAAGAGATAGTTCTAATAATGAGACACAGCAAGATAATATGCTATACCCAACTTAATGAAAATAAGATGCTCATTGAATAAAAAGTGGCAATGATTCTATAATAAAACTATCCTACAGTGAGTTAACATCCTAATTGATAAAGTATAACTGAAGACCAATTTCAGACATTCAAATTATAAAATAGATATTAAAATTAATGCAATGATCTCTGAACCTTAGGTGCAGGAATTGCATTATAAATGTACCCATTTGCAATATGTACCACATGATCTTTTGTTCTTTGAATTTTAAGAGATTGTGGATTTCTGTAATGGTCTCTGCCTGTTGCAAAGAGAGGTGAAAAAGAAATCATGCTTATATCCAAGGACCAGAGCCATATAATAATTTATAAAAGAAAACAATATTATTAAAAAAGATAATAATGCTTTCTATATTTACAAATATTAACTTTATACTTGTCTTGACTAGAAAACATGGTCAGAAGAGGCTGGCTGCCAAGCTTTCAGTGTTTGAAGGGGATAACCTTCTTGCTACAACAATAAACCCAGGATAAATGATTGAAGGATTTACCTCTAAAAATAAAATGTAGCATGTAATTTTATATCAGTCAATGGATTTTAAAATATGATTAACTAAGTTCCTTAGGATGATGGGAATTCATCTACCTCCAGATCCAATTAAATTCCATTGGCAATATAATCAAAAAACAGTCCATCCTACCATTTAGACACTTGCTCAACCTTTCTCACTGTTGTGCTATTCATAATTTCCAGAAATTAGAAAGAAAATAGATGTGCCTTGACAGAAGACTAGATGAAGAAAATGCGGTACATTTATACAATTGACGATTACTAAACCTTTAAAAAATTAAATCATAAAAATTTTAGGAAAATGGATGGAATGATTAAAAAATATTATTCTGAATTTGATAACCAACTCCCAGAAAGATAAATATATGTTGAAGTGGAAGCTTCTGTTAGTGTCATGTGATAGAGACTCATGTAGGGTTTTGTGAGGAAAGACTCAAGAGAGGAGTCATGATGTTCTGAGAAAGTATCAACAGCCAGAGACTGTGCACTTGCACAGCTAGCTTTGCAATGCTTCATTGGTTTTGAGTCTTCACTGAACTTTGGATCATTGAAAAAGGCAAGGTAGAGGCACTGGCATTCCTGCTGATCCTGGTCACTCCCTCTGACTCTTGCCTTTCAGCAGCGGCCTGGCAGTTTCTGCTGATTTATGTTTTGTATCCTGACACTACTGTACTGTATGGCTGGTATCTTGTCAACATAGATTGGAATAGGCCCAAAGCACTACTTGTAAACAGGTCCACGTCTCCTTTTCCTATTTACCTTTGGACAGTGAGCTAATAAATAGGTCAATGAAAGCATTTGTGAATCCTTATTAAAAGTGGGTTTAAAAAAAATATCCCTACAGATTTTGTCTGATTACATGTATATATCACCTGTTAATATCCATAATAATATCTAATTATCACCAAGCTCTAACCTATTCACCACAGAACTAGAGAGGTTAAGTATACATTATGGTACTAGAGGAGGATGCAGATAAATCTCCTTAGGAAAGGGAAATAGAATAGATAGATGTGGATGGGTGTGTAGGAATTGGAATAGGAGGATCAAGTGGAGAGGGGGATGTGACATGGGAATGAAGGACACATTAGAGAGAATATGAGAAGAGACAGTTAGAATTCAGGGCCATTTGAAGAGTAGTATGGGAACCAAATACAGTAGAATCCTTCATATTTATAAAATCGAGATGGAGAAATAGATTATAGATAGGTAGATAGATAGATAGATAGGTAGATAGATAGAGGGATAGAGATAGTGATAAATATATAGAGATAGATAAGGTAGAGAGATCAAAAATAGAGAGATAGAGAGATCAATAGATTGATCAATAGATAGGTAAGTATAGGAATAGAGGTAGTAATAGCCTTGTAGCTAGAGATAGATAAGTTAGAGATATACATGATAGACAGATAGATAGATAGTGATAAATATATAGAGATAAATGAGAGAGAGAGAGAGAGAGAGAGAGAGAGAGAGAGAGAGAGAGAGATTTTTAATTCTTCCTTGATCACACCCTGTTCCAATCCCAAGTCCAGTTTTTACATTTTTTCTCTCCCTTTTCGAGTTAATTTTATATTCTGGATATTAATCCTCTGGCAAAAATTCTTACCCATTCTGTAGGCTTCCTCTTTACTCAATTTATTGCTTCTTTACTTGTATAGAGCTTTTAGTTTTATGTGTCCTTTTTAGCAATTGTTGACGACAGATCTTGAATGAACTGAGTCCTATTTATGAAGTCCTTCCTGACGCATATATCATGTATGGTCCTGCAAATGTTTTCTTCTCACAGGTTTTCATATTTAAAACTCTAATCCAACTCTGATTAAGTTGGAATTGATTTCATGCAAGATGATATATGTGGAATTATTTTCATTCTTGTACATGTGGACATCTAGTTTTTAAGTACATAAAAATCTTACCATTTTGACAAATTGATAGTTTTAGTTATGAATATGCATGTTGTAATCTTGAATTTTTTCATTTTTCCATACATCTGTTGTGCTATCACAGCCAATTCTATTTATTTATTTATTTGTTTATTTATTTATTTACTGCATTTGGGGGCCTTAATTATCCCTCCAACATTACTTTTTGTTTGTTTGGTTGGTTGGTTTGGTTTGGTTTTTCGAGACAGTGTTTCTCTGTGTAGCCCTGGCTGTCCTGGAACTCACTCTGTAGACCAGACTGGCCTGGAACTCCCAACATTACTTTTTAAGCTAAAGATTACTTTGCTGTCTGGGACCTTTCATGGTTCCATATGACATTGGGAAAGTTTCTTTATATTTCTTCATAGACATAAATGGATATTTTTGTTGGGATGAATCTATAAATGGCTCTCAGTAGAATGGACAGTTTCCTTATATGAATTCTACCATCCATGGGCATCTGATACCTTTCCATGCTATGCATTGTTCCTCTATCCCTTCCTATGGAGGTTTCAAATTTTCACTATAGAGTTTCCACTTTTGGTTAAATTTATTCCTGAATATTTTATTTTCTTTGAAGTTATTGAGAATAGGATTATGTACATGATCTTTTTCTCTTCATGTTTATATTGCGTTCATATAAAGGCTACTGGTATTTGTTGATTTATTGTGTATCTGTGAAATTGCTGGAATTTGTGGATGTTTCTAAAATTTTAGGAATCATAACATAAGGAAAGAGCCATAGAAAGAGTAATAGCAAAATACAAAGAACTTAAAAGGGAAAATCAGAAAATAAGGATTAACTAGGGCGTGAGTGTGAGATATAGAATATGAGAGAAAAGTAAAATAACAGTGGTATCTGAAATGTCATAACTAATCATACTAGTATCTATTTATCTAAAATTACATCATATATATACATATATATTATATATACACACACACATATAGAAAAGAAAAGAAAAAAGAAAAAAAAAAAGAACTTGACGGAGTGAAGGAGATTCTGAAGTTGGAAACAGCCTGGAAGGAACTATATCTACAGCTTAAATTTGATAGACTAACAAAAGTGTATGTGTTGTACATAATGAAAGATCTAGAAAATTTGACACTATTCCTAATACATAAATATCTTTCTAAACTGAAAAAATGTATTAGGGCTAAAAGAGTTCAAATATTATGAGGTTAGTGCTACTATGATTATCTGTTACAAGAAAAGTACAAGTCCATTTGAGAAATGTGGGATACACACACACACACACACACACACACACACACACACACACACATTAACTGGGAAAGTTTGAGGCAGTCTCTAAGTCTAAATAAGGATGTGGACGTAGGCATTCAGACACAAGAGAGACCCAGTATATCTTGTCAATTATGATTTATTCCAATAATCTCTAAGAATATTTTTATTTAGATATTAGGACCTATTAATTCTATATCAGTTTATTCACTTACGCTGTCCTGACTGCTTTATTATCGGGCAAAATCATCAATCCCAAACATCCTTCTCATCAATCCCAGCTAATCTTTCTATTTCCAGCTCTGTATGTTGTTTGTTTGTTTGTTTGTTTTTATTTGTTTGTTTGTTTTGCCTTACCTGCTTCTTTGAACTCTTCTTCCTCTTATCCTAGTACATTTGTAACTTTTCTAAATCGGTCACCCATGTTATAGATGATAATAAAAAGGCCGTGATAAAAACTAAGGCTTCCTATTTGTCTATCACTTGGAAATCACGAATGAAAGATACTTTTGAACAGCACAAAGGTCTGAGACCACTTTTCCTACACAATTAACTTAGTGTGCCATCATATAATATACTGTTTATTTATAGAAAGTGTCGAATTTTTGCCTCCTCATCAAATATAGGATGCCTTCCGTATTCTTGTCTCAATATTTCATTCTTTGCTGTTTGTCCATCCTTGGCCTCAAATCATGTCTTCATGTCATTTTGCCAATCACACTCATGCATAAAAATACCCATGATCCCACTGTGTTACTATTTCCTCCTAATTTTCTCTTTAGTGCGCTACAACATGTATCTTATGCTTTTCATTTATACTCTACATTTTGAATTAAAATATTTATCAAATGAGGGCACAATGTTGATACATATGTTAATTTATCTCTCTTCGAATACCTAGTGAAGCCTCCTGTGAAATTAAAAGCAAATGATTTTTAAAATCCATCTTTAAGCTTATGTTTTCAAGCATGACTCTCTTCTCACTTTTAAATTTTTTGTTTCGTATCTTACAAGTAGTAACACCACCAACTCAACTAAATATTTTCACAGAAAATGACCTTGTTCTTAAGCATTTCACCAGTGCCCCGAATGGTGTTTGCAAAGGTCTATTAATTCAAATAAATAGCATAAGAATAATTCAATCCAGGAATGAACTGAGAGCTCACTTTGGCAAACTCTCTTCTTAATGAGCCTTGAAGTAAGTCTAGAAACACTTTTGAGCCACTTTGGTTCTATTTGGTCTTTTAGAAGTTCAGTGATTTAAAAGTACATTAGTAGAAGCAATCTGAAACATCTCTATTAGACTAAAGGCAGGGACTTATTTGATGTTTTCTTTTCTCTTTTAAATTAGAGAACAAATTAGGTCATGGGAATATATTTAACCCAAACACTTTATATTGACTTGATATGGAAGGAAAATTCTGGTGCATAACATACATAGAATAGAAACTTAGTATAGAGAGTATAGTATAGTTTTCAGTCTTCAGCTTTGGATCTCCGTGAGGACTCTGGAATCTTCCAAACTTACTGGAATGATGCTGTGATGTCAGTATTTCTTGCAGCCATCTTTTAAAGTAGTTTCAATCTGCTTTATAACAAATTTCCATCAGTCAGTGCTAATAACAGTAGCATACGCAAGAACCAACAATCATACAGAAGACATAAGGTGCCAGCAAAGATAAGATGGAATATGCTAGAGTCATAATTACCTTTGATCCTTCAGAGTATCTCCTTACTCATCCCTTCCTAACTTCGTTATATCATCCTCCCAACAAGAAAATAAGAAAATTTCAATACTATTTAGGTTCAAAGGAAAACTAGAAGTTTTAATTTCATATTTGTTGGTTCACTTGGTAATGAGTAAATACTAACCAGCATGCCATTGTTTGAAGATCCACATAAACCAATATATTTCTGTTTGGAAGGAATCTTTACAAGGTGGGTCTGTGACTGTCCATGGCATGACTGAAGCTGTCTAGTCTACAGATATATGCAGTCATATCTAAAGTAAATTATAAGCCAAGCCTCACCTGCAACCCCAGCACATGAAAGCCTAAAGCAACTAAATCATAGTTAAAGACAAGCCTTGGTTACATTAAAGAAAAAATAAGTCAAGTCCTGAACTCCTACTGATGATATATGAGATTTTGCTCAAAAACTTGAAGAAACAACCAAGGTATTTTTTTTTCATACATATATTTGATTACAATCTTCATTCTGCCAACTCCACCCAGATCCTCATCTGTCTGAAACTAAACTGTTACTTATTATAACACAAAACTATATCTCTTGAATTTTATTTCACAGAAGGGAAGACTGTGTTTGCATAAAATCCCGTATAGGGTAATTTTTAACAATTTTATTTTATAAAATCTACGAATATGTTTCATTCCTTTTGTTTACTCCCATCCTCTACACTGACATTGACGTGAACACCCAACATGTCAGTGTCTATTACACAGACAAGTGTTTCGTTTCCCCACAACACTCTGTTTTTCAAATACACTGACACTGCATATCCTTCTCACTTCCCAGCATACATTTAATTTTGTATTAATTAATTTCCTAGTAATTTTGACCAGAAGAACCTACCTGTCCACATACATTTAAAATCTTCCGTAAACTGACCCCTGTCCTAATTCCTGCATATAAGAAATTCCATCCCATTCAGGACTCTAATTTACTCTCTATATCACTGGTATTTAAATTTCTAGTGTGTAGCATAACTTCTTCCTAGTACAACATTCTCCTTAAACAAAGAAATTGCCAGTGAATCTACTAACAATCAGTCTCTGTATATATTACTCATTATAACTATATTTTGAATAGAGTTAAAATAAGGGAACTCAACAAATTTGTTCTCAAATATCACATCAGCTTTTTTTTTTTAATTAAACATTCATGATTGAGTAGAATTTTCTTCCAAAATGGGAACTGTGCGGTACATAGTAAACAAATGGTGCTTTACTAGGAAGCTGGGAAAAGAACATGAAAATGAAATAACACACAGAGAGACATGTATGTCCTCAAGCACATGCGCACACACTCATCAGACTGCTCACGGGTGGACATCTGATTGGGAAACCAGAACCTTCAGGATTGATTGCTCCCTACCCTTTCCACCTCCATATTTCTCTCTCTCCTCCTTTCCCTCCTTCTCCCTCCCTCCTTCCTCCCTCCCTCAACCCTCTCACATTCCTTCTTTTTTTAACATAAGACATTTTAGAAAACTGCCCAACTTGCTTCCTGGATGTATGTTAGAATCACTCTCTTTCTGTTGTCTCTATGGCTATTGAACAGTATGTGTGATTTTTTTTCCCCATGCTGTGTAGAAAAACTTGGGGCTAAAATATAAATTTGAGTGAAAAGTTCATAGTTCAGTCTAGAGTTAATGGAATGAGATTTTCTTGTTAAGAAGTTTCATTCAACTTCTATCAGCTGTTTCCTGAATCGATACATTGCCCTGTAGCCTACTGTGTTTAAGCTGCTGCTGCTTGAATCAATACAATTGCCTTGTTGTCCATTTCAAAATTCGTTCTCATTGGTTTTCAATTATGAAAATCCAAAACGCAGAAAAGTGAGAGGTTATTGAGAACACATGGGTGACCTCCTTGTCAGCAGTCCAGTGTGGACTCTAGCTTTGACTCCAAAGAAGTCCTTACAAGCATGAAGTGTACACATAAACACAGACATTTTCCTCCCATCTTTGTGTGGGTAGTGCATTTTAAGAGACTTCACTGCAAATATTTGTTTTAAATCATCCTTCTAAACCCTTTAAAACTCATTCATTTTAGTATATTTCTAACAAGACCTCTAAACTTTATATTATCACCCGATTTCCTCCTCTTTTTATAAATCAAAGAAACATCTCAGTTCCAGTCTTATTTAAATCTTCATTTTCTTTAAAGGTAGTAGAAATGCCAATTTGCTAAAATAACCCATTTCCCTCCTTTCTGCTCTCTTCGTCCTCCCTTCTCTCAGGAAAGAGATAACTCAAAGAGCTTTTCTGCATAATTAATCAGTTGCCCTGCTCTGCCTCTGACTAGCCTAGCTATATCACCGAATAGTTTCCAATTAGTTATTTTATAAAGTTATCTAAATAATTTGTAGTTAGAAATATGTTAGAAAATTAAAATGTGAATCGACTAGACTTCCTTCTTCAAATTGCATATCCCTATTTTAACATCATTACCTGTACACACACATGCACACACACACACACACACACACACACACACACACACACACTTAGACATTTCCCAGCTGAGACCTTTTGCCTTCAGCATTACAGCTCCCAATAGATTACTGTCTAATTTCACAGATAGTTAAGCCACATATTCAATCTTATATACCTTTAGCTAAGTACACATCAGTAGAATCAAATAATTAGAGACCCAAAGGCCTCAACCCTATTGTTGATTACTTTTATTATTTCCCTGAGCATGTGAAAACACTCAGTTGATTCTGCATTTTATTTTCGAATAGAAAACTTCCAAATATCCCCTTCCCCATTTAAAAATATAGGTCTAGCTTTTCAGGCTTTAGTGTTTATGCCTTGGCTTCATTCCTTTCTAAGACATTTGATTGAAACTTTCTCTGGTTTGTTTGTTTGTTTGTTTGTTTTTGAGACAGGGTTTCTCTGTATAGCCCTGGCTGTCCTGGAACTTACTTTGTAGACCAGGCTGGCCTTGAACCCAGAAATCTGCCTGCCTCTGCCTCCCCAGTGCTGGGATTAAAGGCATGTACCACCTCGCCCAGCTGTTATATATATATTATGTTAATCAACTCTGACCAAGGGCATTTACAGTCTTTTCGCTACTGCTTTAAGGTCAAATGTTCATCTCAATATCCAGACATCTTTAAAATCCTGTATATTTATGACATTAGTCAAGTATTTTTTGTATGGAAAGCTAGTGAAACACTACTAATGAATAGTTCAGGACAGGTAGGATTTTCTTACCTTCATAAAATATTGAAATTTGTAAGATAGAACAAGAAAAAGGGATTCATTTGCAGATGAAGGGTAGGGTAGAAGAGCAACAGAAGTTGGAGAGGGACTAAATCACATGATGAAGCAGGACCAAGTCTCTTCTTAGTCATGTAAGTCTTGGCAAGTAGGCCCTTGTATATCTCTTCTTAAGAGATAGCAGAGATGCCCCAGCATAGGGGGATGCTAGAGCAGTGAGGTGGGAGTGGGTGAGTGGGTGAAGAAGTACCCTCATAGAGGCAAAGGGGAGGGTAGGGGAGGATGGGGGGTTATGGAGTGGTAAGCTGGAAGGGCGATATCATTTTCAACACAAACAAATAAAATGATTAATAAAAAGAGAGACAGAGCAGCTCACATTTAAATTAACTTTATACAGTGCTTGTGTAATATGTTTAATTTATAACATTGCCTGCAATTAAATTTTAGAAATATGATTCTCAAGTACAGTAATGGGCTCTCTTCTTGATAGGATTGTACATTTGCCATCTAAATATCAGAGAAAATATTGTCTGCTTAATCCAAGGATAGGGATAGATTGCCTCTTGGAGATATGAAAAACAAAATCAAAACTGTTGCATCAGCTCAATCTTTGTTCAAAATGGTTAATATTCTTTATTAGGAAAGTGGAAAACTCTGAACTCAATGCTGATATAAGACTTGGATCATGAGGAAACCAACTCATTAATACTGCTGGTATTTTGTGTTCCGTGAAAATAAAAATGTGTGTTCTTTGGCTGCAGAATGAAGAAGTTCAGATTTTGGAGGACATAACTCGAATTTAAAACATACCCCGTGACCTAGAAAGAGCGTGAAGCTCGAGAGAAGGTTTTGTTTCAGAATGTCTTGCCAGTGTCAGCAATAGCATCTATCCTTAACCAAATAAATAAGCTCATAAGCTAGAGTCTTTGCTGTCTTGGCTGTAAGATTCCCTTCATAACATGTCCATGTGATATTTCATTTCAAATTGGGTCAGAAATGTACCCTCACTTGTAAATACTTGTAAGGTTCTTTGAAATGTTATTTGCAAATCGAATAAAATAATATCAGTGTCTCTCTCTGTGAAGCCCTGACTCTTACTTTTCCATCCCATCTTAACAGCTCATGCCCCTCCCCTGATAACCCTGCTTGAGACACTCAGCACATCTTTGCTTATTGTTGGGATCTGACTCTGAAACATCTTTCAAAGACTCACATGTCTGAACTCCCACCAGCTCGCTGGGTAATAGTGGTGACTTCTTTCCCTGGTTGTAAAACCTTCAGATGTGGAACCTAGGTGGATGATTTGGGGCTTCTGATTGGGGATTATATCCTCGTCCTGCCTCAGGTCTGAACTCTATTTCCTCTAGTGTAAGGTACCATAATATGAATGCGATCTCTCTTTTTTAAATTCGGCCATGATGCATATCATGACAAGGATATCCCTTAAAACCAGTTAGAGTTAGAATAAATCTCATCTTCCTTAAGTTGTTGCTGTCAGTCATTGAAAAACAATGATAAAAATGTAACTTATGTACACATATAAGTTTGGCTAGCAAATTATATATAAATACATACAGATATATACAAGATATGCCCCAACTATACCTAAATTTAGTCTCCTTTTGACTTTCACAGTCACAAAAATAAGCAAACCATATTCAACATATTTGGGCTATAGGGAAGAGATGGCAAACTTCACTTTGTGCAAATATTATTTACATTTAAACAAGTAAATATATGGCTTAAAATATATTTAGATATAGAAAGATGATAGATGATAGAGATATATATGATATATTATATATATATATATATATATATATATATATATATATATATATACAGACATATATACATCAACACACTTATAATAAACTCAAAGTCCTTTAAAGAAATTATCTGTCTTAGTCAGGGTTTCTATTCCTGCACAAACATCATGACCAAGAAGCAAGTTGGGGAGGAAAGGGTTTATTTGGCTTACATTTCCATACTGCTGTTGATCACCAAAGGATGCAGGACTGGAACTCAAGCAGGTCAGAAAGCAGGAGCTGATGCAGAAGCCATGGAGGGATGTTCTTTACTGGCTTGCTTCCCCTGGCTTGCTCAGCCTGCTTTCTTATAGAATCCAAGACTATCAGCCCAGAGATGGTCCCACCCACAAGGGGCCTCTCCCCCTTGATCACTAATTGAGGAAATGCCCCACAGCTGGATCTCATGGGTGCATTTCCCCAACTAATGCTCCTTTCTCTGTGATAACTCCAGCTGTGTCAAGTTGACACAAAATTATCCAGTACATTATCTTACATTAGAACTTTTCAAATTCAATATCAGACTCCTTCAGAACTAGAACCAAAGAGAGACACAGCACTTCAGACTTGAGCTCATGTAAATGTCTCCATGTCTGCTGGGTATACACCATTGTTGGTGTCCATTAGTGACAGTTGTGTTAAAAAAAAAACACTGCAAGGGCAGAAAAGATATCTACTTACTGAGAGATATTCAACAGTTGCCTGTAACAGATATATTCAGGGTAAGGACTGGGCTAATGAATGAATTGTCAGAGAAAATACTGGAAAGGAAAGTAGCAAAGACAGCTTTGAAAGGGTGTCGGCCAGCTTGAGTATATATAACAGACATAAGAAGTGTGATCTTAAGTAGACACTTAAGTAAGACAATAGTAAGGCTTTTGAAATCTTGAACATCATAAGAAAGTCCTGACATCCTTTAGCCTTCTGAGAAACCTTATTTCTGAGATGCTCTATCTACAAGTGACACAACCACTTCTAGATCCTCCAGAGCAGTTACAAAGTTGACAGTAGTAGCAACAAAAAGAGGGATCCCCAGCTGCTTCAAAGCAGGGGTTCCTCTGGCAAAGGTTGGCTGACTTCTTTTCCTGCTACAGATACACAATCTTATATAACCATTGTATTTATAGCTAAATGGCATACTAAAATATTGTGCATGATTTGTTATAATGAAAACAACAGCAAATCTCACTGTTTATGCAGTGACTGTGCCATTGCCTGCTGTGGCCATGACATTGGAAGGAAGCATTACAATGGAGGGGGAGGAAATTGCAGGTTTATTCAGAGCCTCTCTGTCCTGTGGTAATGAGATGTTGCTGCAAAACAAGGCAAGAGGGTGGGGAGAGAAGTTCCCTAGCACTCTGTCATCAATATTGTTGACAGTTATGTTGAGTAATATGGCCTCTGGGTAACAACAAAATAGAAAATGAAAATGAGTTTTAATTTCAACTGGCCAGACTTCTGAAGTGATATATATATATATATATATATATATATATATATATATATATATATAT
>NC_034610.1:39763182-39784086 GCF_900095145.1 Mus pahari | reverse complement strand
TGTGTGTGTGTGTGTGTGTGTGTGTGTGTGTGTGTGTGTGTGTGTGTGTATGTGTGTTTCCAACTGGGTAAATAGTTTTGTTTTGAAGGAAAGAAAAGGCCTACTTATAGTTGACAATTTTCTTCCTCGAAATTATTCTTCCCTTTTATACCTAGAAGACTGTTAAGAGTCAGATTAATCTAGAATTTGTTCAAATTGGGCACATGAAAACTTACATTATACAAAAACTTACATTTTTGTAAAATATGAACACTTCAGAAACCTACTTCAACCTTGTAAAAATATTCCTTTTTGGCCTTTCTTTTTGTTTCTTTGTCCCCTCTCTCTTTCTCTCTCACTTTCTCTTTGTTTCTCTTAATAAATATCTCACATAGTTAGGGACAGCAATGATTATAATCACAAAGCAAATTGACAGTGGTTTGAGCCTGATCCCCTTTGTATTACCACATAGTTGAGAATGTATTTGAAGTAAGGAAAAGGGTGGATTTTATGGGATTCTAAAGGGTAGAAGGGAGCTAGAGAAGGAAAAGGTATATGAACATATGGACATACTCTTTTGTGTCAAAGATATCAAAGTAAAACAACAATGGTCCAGTTATAGTCTGTTAAGAGCTATCATGGCAGTGCTTAAAATAAAGTAGTTTGATTGGCTGGATCTTCTACATATACAAGTTTCAACTCTCATCACTGGATGCTGCTCTTGAACCCAAAGGTCAGTATTACCCTCCACAAGCATTACAGGTGGAAAAATTGGCATGTAGTAACAGTGACAGTTGAGCAAATGTGAACCTGTCAGATGAAGAAGGGGTAGAACAAAAATCACAAGGTAAAAATGAAAATGGTTCTTAGAAGTAGATTCCTGACCCCATAATACCCACACAAATTCTTTGTTACACTTGCCCTCTAATTACATGAAGTTCTAATGAGCTGTGGAGAAATACTAGGTGCAAATTACACTACATTATTAGGGTTACTTTCAGCAGCTGTTACTGGCTTTGACTGGCATCTATTTTTATAAACAAAGCTTTTAACCAAAACACACAGCCAAACCTGCTGACTTGAGAAATGCCAATTATCGAAAGCATTATAATTGTATTTTTATAATAACTTTAAAGTGTGGGGGCCTCATAATCAGAACAATGAAAAGTCTTGCACTGATAAAAATAAGATATTAAAACCAAAAAGATGTTAATTGTAATAACTATAACAATGTTATTGCCATGATAATTAATCAACTAATATTCACAAATTAATTTCATTCCTCTGAATCTAAAACATAATATGAAGATTAAATATTTTATAATGAGATGTTTATAAAAACAAAATATTTTAATTGTTGGAAATAGGTCAGTGAGTTCTGTGCTTGAAGCACATTTTAATCATATGAATCTTAGCAAATGGCCTGTAGTTCAGCTCTAAGACAGCGGCTGTCATACTCGTGTCTTTAATCTACTAAATATATTGTATAATTCATGTTTTAGAAGGAAGGAAGATTGATGTTTCAAGTTAATTCCATTAGTACACATTAAGAAAATGAAATGAATAGAATTGAACAAAATATTTACATTCATATTTTGATATATAGTGTAATGGTTTATTCAATTTAAGAGAAATAAACATATATTGAAAATTAGCTCCACATTATTTTTGCTCCTCTAAACTATTCATTTGCTTTTCAGAATCATCCACATTCTCAATGCATTTTTGAAGTTATTTTAAAAATATTGGAAGTTATTTTCAGCAATGCTTCTTTTCTGTGTAAAAAAAATGTTTACTTTCAATTAAAATGCAGTGTATGTAGGAAATCGACTAAAATATTATTTTTAAATGAGACTGACCCTTTAAAAATTCAAAAAGCTATTGTTATTGCCTAGAGAAAAGTAATGCAGAGGCAATTCTCTTAAAGACAGGTAATACACTGAACTCTCTATAGAGTCCCCAGGATTCTAGACTCAGTATTTTTACATCCTGCTGTGTGCTCAGATTTCATTATACCATCTGTCATGTTTTTGCTTAATATCAATGATGTGTTTCATAAAAGAGCCAAATTCGATGATATTGGAAACTCTACTGTCTTTCTCACAAATGAGGCCAGCATACACTAATGCTTCTTAAATATCTTTCTAAACCATCTCAACAACAAAAATTAATGAGGCCTGTATGCTAATGTAAAAAGGACCTCAGGGTGTAAAGTCCTTATGCATTGCAATTCATACGTTGAATTGGACCACACTCAGTAATGTGGACTGTGACACTGTCTTTGCACAGTTAAATTTAATGACACAGTCACATTGCTATTTCAGGTTTTTGCTTTTTTATTACAGTTTCTACATGTAGAAACTGAAGGGAAAACATGTTAATCAGTTGTTTAATGCCCAGCAGCCGAATTGCTGAGATTCTCTGCTTAATCACTGCTCAATGTACATACTTATTTTAATATACTATATTATACGTCTCATTTAAAAATCACAGAGGCAATTGTCAAATTTGAATATTATGTTAGTTTTCTTTCATTTAAAATACTTCAAATATTATTTGGAACCAAATATCTTTTTTCATATATTCTAGTTTTTTTTTTCATTACGAAACCAGAAATAATATTTTTAAAAATAAGGAAGTTCAGACCTGCTCATGACATTTGGAAAACATACCCACACACACCATGACCCACCCAGGTTCCATCCCAGCCCCTATTCAGGGCTTTCGTCAGTCTATTACAAAGTCCACTTCATCTAGGAGGAGCTGGAGTAAGTAGAGACGCTGGAATTGTAAAACCGGATGTCATTACTGAATAGTGCTGGTCCTAGGCCCAGCAGCAGGCCTCTAACATGGAATTGCCTTGACAGGGGGCAACTGACATAGAGGGCAGGGAGATGTCAAGATGCTCCATGATTCTGGGCAAACACAGGATATCAGAAATGAGTCCAGTGTTTATGGTGTATCAGAAACCAGAAACTTTGAAACAGACCAATGACTCATTGCAATGAAAATATATGTGTAAAGCTGTTTGGACAAAAAAAAAAAAAATACGGTAGCACACTGCAGTTACTAATGTCATTGTGAATGAATATAAGATAGAAAAGGTGGAATGATGTCAGAATGGAGCAAGTAGTAAGTGAGAGTGTTCGAACTGGAGACAGGGTGTGGCAACAGGTGTAGACTGGGGAATCTGTCACTGCTGAGTAGGGCTAACAAGTAAAGTTTAGCAGCTGATAGCTTGAACTTCGAATCAGCCTGATCACATTGCCCAGATGCATAACGCCCCTGGTTATGAACAATGACAAAAGATATCCAAGATTAACAATGGTTCATATTCTAAACTGCACATCCTTGAACTATCTCTATGGTTTGTACTGTCCCCAGAAGCCACTTTCATATCATGATCCACTGTCCCTGGTAGTGATGAAGCTGGGGGTCAATATAGATTTCCATGGCCCTACAGCAGCCAGGAGCCATGCTGATGTTCCTGGCCCAAGTTACCACAAAAGACCATGCCTATACCCTTGGTCTGGACTACCTTCTGATGTCCATAGGAAATGCTGTCACCAGAGGCTATGTGGATTTGAGTGCCTTGCGCTGCCACCTGAGAACATGGTGATGTCCAGATCAGGGCTATCTGAGGACCATGTGTCAGCCTGTGGTCCTACTGCATCTGGAGTCTGTGTTGATCTCCGTGTTACCAATGAAAGCCATGAAGATGCCCCTAATCTGTGCTGAAGTCTGAATCCATGCTGCTGTCTGAGTACAGGGCAATGACTGGGTGCCATATTGCTGCCACTGAGAGCTGTGGTGATGAGTGGGCCTGTGTAAAGGGCCATGTTGATGTCTATGATCTACACTACCCTTGGAGATCACACTGAAGTCTGTGGCATGTGCTGACATTAGGAGGCCATGTGGATGTCTGTGTAAAGCCATGATCTGTGTTCCTGCTGACTATAAACTTATTCATTTTTGGAATATGAAGAACTGAAGCAACTTTTCCTATGGTATTGATGACCATAAACTCGCAGTTAAGAAAGAAGGCTTCCGTGACAAGCCATATCCACACTCATCCCTCCCCAAAAAAGTAACAACCTAGACAGAAAGCCATCGAAGAGAACTCTTAAAAGTTGTGATAAGAATGCTGACTTATGGTTTCTGGTAGGGATGCCAGTGGGGGAAAGACTTAATTATTTTTTTCCAAAGGTGTTTGCCATTAGGAGTTTGACCATGCTTCAGTGAGTATATGGGCAACACAAATTGAACATATTTTTCTTCCCCCATCTCTCTCTCTTTCTTTCTTTCTTTCTTTCTTTCTTTCTTTCTTTCTTTCTTTCTTTCTTTCTTTCTTTCTTTCTTTCTTTCTTTCTGTCTGTCTGTCTGTCTCTCTCATTTTCTTTCTTTCTTTTTCTTTCTTTTTTTTTCTTTCTCCACCTCCTCTTCTTCTTGTTGTTCTTCTTCTGTTTCTTCTTCCTTGTGTGTGTTTGTGTATGAGTGCTAGTAGGGTAGTCCCAAGGGTGCAGGGGAAGACCTGGATGGACTGGGAAAAGAGGCTGCTTGGGTTTATGATGTGAAATTCCCAAATAATGAATAAAAATATTATGAAAAATGGAAGCAAATTATTAAATGCAAGACATTTTTATTAAGACTACATGTAGAACATGTAGAGATATAGAAAGCATCTTATTAAATGAAGAATAATAATTGTCAGTGAGCAGTAGGCAGAATGGAATAAATATGAATAAAGAGGTCATGAGATTGTAAATCAGTGGTATGTACAAGAAAAGAAACTGGCCCCTACTGTTCTTTGCCCAAATGTGGAGTGATTTGTTCAGAAGAATTCTGAAGTATTCTACAATCAGATCTCTGTAATAGAGGCTATACTTGAATGTACTCACCAGCAAGCAAATATAATATCAAGAGAGAACAAGAATATTTTTCTTAATTAATTTATTACAAGAGTCTCAAATTGGAGAGAACTGTTGCTATTTTGTTTCAAACTGTTTTTATTTTATTTTACTTTGTTTTGTATTCTGAATATTACTAGGGAAAGTAAGCTTTCTGTTAATTTCATCACTGCATTGATAAACATCTGGAGGGAAAAGGAGCAAAGAAATACAAAAGTGTCCACCTCATGAATACAAAGACAAAAGCCCTATTAAAAAAAACAGCATGCTGGATCTATCAATGCACAGGAATTGCATATAGTAATGAAGCAAATTTATGTTAGAAATGCAAGGTTGGTTTAATATTTTAAGATGATCTTATTCAATACGTTTAGAGAACATACAAAAGTGATGTTTCAAAAAATGAATTTGATGCTATTACTATGTTATTTGATGTTATTACTAATAAAATAGCATTTAGAAAACTTGGAACAATGCAATTTTTTTCATTTTGAAAAGTACACTTGTTAAAAATATTATATTAACATTTTACACAGTGATAAAAGACCTGACAACTAAGTCATACTTAAATAGCTTCCACATAAAATTATAGTGGAAATAAAAATCGATGCAAGTCAAAACTTAATTAGACTGCAAGCATTTTACAAGGAAATGACAAATTGAGGAATATTATACGATAAATTTTAGTAGAAAAATTCTTAAATGCGTATTATTCATTTTAATCAATCTAATACTTATTCCAGCCATCTTATTCCAATACTTATTCCAAATGCCATCTCCTCCTACCACTTTTCCTCCTAATGACATGATCAAACACTCACATCCGCATGGATCCATGTGCACAATGGCCACATCATTTCCAGAAAAGGATGTTTTACTGTAGATTTTCACTACCTCTGGTTCTCACAATCTTTCTGTCTGTTCTTCCATAAGAATCCATGAGTGTTCGGGAAGGGTGTGTGATATGTTCCATTTAAAGCAGAGAACTCCACAATCTCATATTCTTCACACTAAAAGTAATTGGAGATCTTTTATCAATCATCACCTATTAGAAAAAAGAAGTATCTTTGATGAGTGATGAAGGACACACTAATATATAGGTATAGAGATAAGAACTTAGGGAGCAGGTTAATACTGTGCCCATTTAGGTCTTAGATCCTTCCCCAGAGACCCATGACTACTCAATCTTCAATGTGCAGTCCAGTTAACAGAATTACAATACAATTCTCCTGTGAGTTAGGCCTTATATTTAAATTACTTTTGTATAGGCAATTTTAGAATCAGAAAAAACACACGACCATCAAAACATTGCGTCTTTTCATACAATTAAAAACAACATAGTAATATTTTTTAAAACATAAGACAAATACACAAAATTTCTTTAAAAAATAGTTTTCTTAGTGAAATTAATGAATATACAGTGATTCAAGATGTATGCAGTGGTCATGGATCAAATGATTTAATATTTTGGATATGACAAGAGTAGAGTTCAATAGTAATCACTCTTCAGACTTTATATATTTAGGCATGGATAAAGTAAATGTCTGAAACTAAAATTATAGTAGAAATGCAAAAGAAATCATGTTCCTATTATATATATGTGTGTGTGTATGTGTATATTTCACTCAATAATATAACAGTATATAACTCTGTATAAATGCACATGCAATGTTTATATAAATATTTAATGTTTTTATTATTTTGTTACATATAATATATAATATAAATATATTATATATTATAATATATCATTTATATTAATATATTAATATAAGTATATATATTAGATGTTTTGGGTTATGAATCTTTGCTTTTTCTGTTTTTTTTTTTTTCTTTCTTTCCTTTTGGATGTTTTAGGTTAGGAGCTTTTTGCTTTATCTGTTTTCTTTTTTTTCTCCAATTTTTATTAGGTATTTACTTCATTTACATTTTAAATGCTATCCCCAAAGTTGCCTATACCCTCCCCCCTAGTCCCCTATCTACCCACTCCCCCTTCTTGGCCCTGGTGTTCTCCTGTACTAGGTGATTTAAAGTTTGCAAGACCAAGGGGCCTCTCTTCCCAATGATGGCTGACTAGACCATCTTCTGCTACATATGCAGCTAGAGACAGGAGCTCTGGGGGTGCTGGTTAGTTCATATTGTTGTTCCAACTATAGGGTGCCAACCCCTTCAGCTCCTTGGGTACTTTCTCTAGCTCCTCCATTGTGGGACCTGTGTTTCATCCAAGTGCTGACTGTGAGCATCCACTTCTGTGTTTGCCAGGCACTGACATAGCCTCACAAGAGACAGCTATATCAGGGTCCTGTCAGCAAAATCTTGCTGGTGTATGCAATAGGGTCTGCATTTGGTGGCTGATTATGGGATGGACCCCTGGGTGGGGCAGTTTTTGGATGGTCCATCCTTTCATCTCAGCTCCAAACTTTGTCTCTGTAACCCCTTCCATGGGAGATTTGTTCCCAATTGTAAGAAGAGGAGAAGTGTCCACATATTGGTCTTCCTTCTTCTTGAGTTTCATGTGTTTTACACATTGTATCTTGATTATTCTAGGTTTCTTTCTTCAGAGGCTTGACGTACTTATACATATCTTTCACTTCCTTAGTTAGAGTTGCACCAAGGTGTTTTATATTATTTGTGACTATTGTGAAGTNTGTTGTTTCCCTAATTTCTTTCTCAGTCTGTTTATCCTTTGTGTAGAGAAAGTCCACTGATTTGTTTGAGTTACTTTTATATCCATCTATATCACCTGCAAGTAGTGATACTTTGACTTCTCATCTTCTTGATCTCCTTTTGTTGTCCAATTATTCTGGCTAGGCCTTCAAGTACTACATTGAAAAGATAGGGAGAAGGAGGTCAGCTTTGTCTAGTCCCTGATTTTAGTGTGATTGCTTCAAGTTTCTCTCCATTTAGTTTGATGTTGTCTACTGGTATGCTGTAGATTGCATTTATTGTGTTTAGGTATGGGTCTTGAATTCCTGATCTTTCCATGTCTTTTATCATGAATGGGTGTTGGATTTGTCAAATGATTTCTTAGCATCTAACGAGATGATCATGTTTTTGTTTTTGAGTTTGTTTATATGATTATATTGATGCATTTCCGTATATTAAACCATCCCTGCATACTTGCGATGAAACCTACTTTAATCATGTTGGATGACCATTTTGATGTGTTCTTGGATTCAGTTTGTGAGAATTTTANTGAGTATTTTTTGCATCAATATTCATAAGGGAAATTGGTCTGAAGGTCTCTTTCTTTCTTTTTTCTTTTTCTTTCTCTCTGTCTTATTTTTTCTTGGTTTTTCGAGACAGCGTTTCTCTGTGTAGCCCTGGCTGTCCTGAAACTCACATTGTAGACCAGGCTGGCCTTGAACTCAGAAATCTACCTGCTTCTGCCTCCCAAGTCCTGGGATTAAAGCCATGTGTGCCAACATACCCGGCTTGAAGTTCTCTTTCTTTGTTTACCTTTTGTGGTTCAGGTATCGGAGTAACTGTGGCTTTATAGAATGAATTGGGTAGAGTACCTTCTGTTTCTATTTTGTGGAATAGTGTGAGGAGAATTGGAATTAGGTCTTCTTTGAAGGTCTGATAGAATTTCTGCACTAAACCCATCTGGTCCTGGGCTTTTTTTGGTTTGGAGACTATTAATGACTGTTTCTGTTTCTTTAGGGGAAATGTGACTGATCCTAATTTAACTTTGGTACTTGGGATATGTCTAGGAAATTGTCCATTTCATTCAGGTTTTCCAGCTTTGTTAAGTATAGCCTTTTGTAGTAGGATCTGATGGTATTTTGGATTTCCTCAGGATCTGTTGTTGTGTCTCCCTTTTCATTTCTGATTTTGTTAATTAGCATACTGTCCCTGTGCCTTCTAGTTAGTCTGGGTAAGGGTTTATCTATCTTGTTGATTTTCTCAAAGAAACAACTCCTGGTTTAGTTGATTCTTTGTACAGTTCTTTCTGTTTCCACTTGGTTGATTTCAGCTCTGAGTTTGATTATTTCCTGAGTTACTCCTCTTGGTTGAGTTTGCTTCCTTTTGTTCTACAGCTTTCAGGTATGCTGCCATGTTGCTAGTATATGCTCCCTCTAGTTTCTTTTTGGAGGCACTCAGGGCTATGAGTTTTCCTCTTAGGACCACTTACATTGTGTCCCATAAGTTTGGGCATGTTCCAGTTTCATTTTCATTAAACTCTAAATGTCTTTAATTTCCTTCTTTATTTCTTCCTTGACCATTGAGTATCATTGAGTAGAGTGTTGTTCAGCTTCCATGTGAATGTTGGCTTTCTATTATTTATGTTGTTATTGAAGATCAGCCTTAGTCCATGGTGATCTGATAGGATGCATGGGATAATTTCAATATTTTTGTATCTGTTGAGGCCTGATTTGTGACCGATTATATGGTCTATTTTGGAGAAGTTACCATGAAGTACTTAGAAGAAGATATATCCTTTTGGTTTAGGATAAAATCTTCTGTAAATGTCTGGTAAATATATTTGTTTCATAACTTCTGTTAGTTTCAATGTGTCTCTGTTTTGTTTCTGTTTCCAAGATCTGACAATTAATGACAGTGGGGTGTTGAAGTCTCCCACTATTATTGTGTGAGGTAAAAGGTGTGCTTTGAGCTTTACTAAAGTTTCCTTAATGAATGTGGATGTTCTTGCATTTGGAGCATAGACAATCAGAATTGAGAGTTCATCTTGGAAGATTTTACCTTTGATGAATATGAAGTGCCCCTCCTTGTATTTTTTGATAACTNTGGGTTGGAAGTTGATTTTATTTGATATTAGAATGGCTATTCCAGCTTGTGTCTTCAGACTGCTTGCTTGGAAAATTGTTTTCCAGCCTTTTAATCTGAGGAAGTGTCTGTCTTTGTCCCTGAATTGGGTTTCCTGTATGCAGCAAAATGTTAGGTCTGTTTATATAGCCAGTCTGTTAGTCTATGTCTTTTTTATTGGGGAATTGAGACCATTGCTATTAAGAGATATTAAAGAAAAGAAATTGTTGCTTCCTCTTATTTTTGTTGTTAGAGTTGTGATTCTGTTCTTGTGGCTGTCTTCTTTTAGGTTTGTTGAAGGATTACTTTCTTGCTTTTTCTAGGGCATAATTTCCCTCCTTGTGTTGGAGTTTTCCTTTTCTTATCTTTTGAAGGGCTGGATTTGTGGAAATATATTGTGTGAATTCTCCAGTATTTCTTTAAGTGACTTATTGATGCCCTTCTTAAAATCCTCTAGCANCATCATGAGATATGATTTTAAATCTGAATCTTGTTTTTCGGGTTTATTGGAGTATCCAGGACTTGCTGTGGAAGTCGTACTGGGTTCTGATGATTCAAAGTAGTAGGATTCTCTTAGTAGGATTCTTAAATTTGCCTTTCCTAATCTGGTAATCTCTGGTGTTAGATGTTCTAGCTGTCTCTGGCTGGGAGCTTCTTCCTCCTGTGATTCTGTTAGCCTCTGTCAGCACTCCTGGGAGTTTCTCCTGAGTCCCAGTGGTCAGAGCATTCTCTGCAGGCAAGCTCTCCTCTTGCAGGGAAGGTGTACAGAGGCTGGAGCTCCGATCCACCTCTTGGCTGAAGATGAAGGCCCAAAGGGACCCTGTGCAAGAAGCTCTGTTGCTTTTGTGGCCCATGAGCTCTCCTGTGAGGACTGGTCTCTTTAAGACATGGGATACAAGATGGTGCTCTCAGCTGAGTCCAGGGGTCAGAGCCCTCTTTGGAGGCACACACTCCTCAGTGATCCTGAGATCCTGGGTGTGCTAGGGTGCATGGAGAGTCCTCCCGGGGATTGTGGGACCTTCTGCCGAGGTTGAGCCCAAGGTGGAGTGGGGCTTTCACTGACCTGAACAAACCCCAGCTGCTGTTCAGGTGCTTTTCCTTTGTCCCTGTTCTAGCTGGCACCATCTTCTCTGGGTTGTTTTGGAACAGATGTTGCGTTCCACTCACCAGTGATCCCAAGATCGAGGCTGTGCTAGGGTGGCTGAGGCGCAGAGAGTTCTCTGGGGACAGTGGGAGCATCTGCTGAGGTTGTGCCCAAGGTGGCGAGGGGCTAGAGCTGATGGGAACCAATATTTGTATCTCTTTCAGAACTTTAGCTGATTCGTTCACTCAGCTGTTAGGACCCAAACTCCTCTTCAAGCTGACTGATTCGTATTTGTTTCTCTTAGCATCTGAGTGAATTGCTTTGCTTGGGAAAAGTGACTTTGAATTCCATAAACTGCACTGACTGCACTAACTGAATGGATATGAACAGAACTGCACAAACTCAAATGAACTTAACTGCATTCAACTGAATTGCACTGAACTGTACTGAATTGAAATCAACTGGATTCCACTGTACTACCTGAATTCAACTGAAATATATTTACTGAACTTCCCTCTATCTGATTAACTTGAGCTGTTCACTTAAGTAGTTCTTTCCTACTCTTATGAAAGTTGGACACATCCAACTTCTGTCTTATTGTGTCAAATCTTTTTCTGATTGCCTGCCCCTCAATTCAACTTCACTTTCAAATATAGCAGCTTCCTTATACAAACTAGCCTTACCTACATTGTTTGGAATTAAAGGTGTGTATTGTAAGGGCATGAATTTATTCCAGACAGATCATACTGTAATCCAGTGTGTGTCTGTTTTCCAGTCAGATCATATCTGATCCTACTGCATAGATGTAATTATAAACCTAAAGGAAGAAAATTCCATTTTTATTGAGAGTCAAATACAAACTGAAGTACAGTAAAAACATATGAGAAAGTACTTCCATATAGCTCTACTTGATTACTTCACATTCACACTCAGGGAATTAGAATAGGGTGAAAAGCAAACTTATTTTTTTCAATAAGTTACCTTCTTTTATTTATATAATTCAACATTCCTTTATAGGGATTGATCCTGCCTGTATTGGGCAAGTGTTCTCAGGTAAACCACCACATTTATAGTAAGTCCTCACAAAAGTGATGAGAGGCATACCTCCCACATGATTCTTGATCCTGCCAAATTGACAACACTATTATAGTATCACACACATTTAAATGCTATATACACTTGCACTGAGTTATATCTCTGTGTTCCTGTTGTCTTTTATCTTTTTTTTTTCAGTTATTTATTTATTTATTTTGGTTTTCGAGACAGGGTTTCTCTGTGTAGCTTTGGCTGTCCTGGAATGAACTTTGTAGACCAGGCTGGCCTCAAACTCAGAAATCTGCCTGTCTCTGCCTCCCAAGTGCTGGGATTAAAGGCATGCATCACCACTGCCTGGCTCTTTTTATATGTGCTCTCTCTTTTAGTATAATTTCAAACATTGTATAAATGTTTGGATAATTGCAGGCTATTCATTATTATCAATTTATCATGTAATATTTTCTAATTCTTCATTCTACTGTTAATGAAAGTTTGACTAATTTCCACTATTTGTTGACTATCACAGAGACAGAGCTAATGTATATTGACTTGCTCAGTGCTGTTTGCTCAGAGTATTATTGGTCACTTAATTCTAAGACTTGGGTAGAATATGATGAATTATTCATATTGCATGTTTCAATATCTACTTCATTTTTAAATACACACTGGTTGACCTCAGGAAATATGATTTTTAAAGTTATATAAAATATGCAAGTTACTTACATTAAAAAGCCACTTTTGCTCAGTTCAGCTTTTCAAGTACTCTATTAAAACCTAGTTTTGCATCCTACAGCAAAGAAGCTATTATCTTTGGTAGAATGAGTCTCTAGTTGCAGTGTATCTCCTACATCCTCTGCAATGGAAACTTATTGTCCAATATTGGATCAAGAGATGTGTCATTGCAGAACAACAGTAGAATAGGCAAGGATACTGGAATTCTTCTGATGATAATTAGTGCCCCTGTAATAGAAACTACTGAGAGATAGGTAGTCATTGTACCATGTAAGGATGGAGAAAAGGTTCTCACTAGAACCTGAATCTTTCCATTTATAAACCATTTATCTTACAGAATTCTTATTATAGAAGTCCAAATAGAGTAAGACAGACACATTTGATAGTAAATATAGGGGTTCTTTGTTGATTCCATTTAGAAAATTATATAAGTAACTAAACAGAATTAACTAACAAATTCTCCATTGCACACCACTCTGGTTACTTACTACCTTTAACAATCTCATATTGACTATCATGAAAATAATATATGCTTTTATACATATGTAAAGTACATATACGAAAATAAGTGTGTGTTACTTGCTGTTAGACATACTTTTTCAGACAGTACTAATACTGTTCAGACCAATACAAAACATATATATATATATATATATATATATATATATATATATATATATATGCTTTTCTCCCCATGTAAAGCTTCTCACATTGACATCCTATAGTGGCACATTTGTTAAAATTAATTAATAAATATTATCATAACCTAAAAATACACATCCTTTAAGTCTAACTTGAGTTTACTCACAGTATAAATTCTATGGCTTTGAACGGTAATGATAGATATTTATCCTTACATAACACATATCTTACATAGTAGCTTTCTGTGCCCAGTGCCACATATTCTGACCATTAACCCTCCATTTCCTCTAACTGCTGATAACCACTGAGCTTCTGTCTGCCTTCAGAGTTGTCATTTTCAGACTTATTGGGATAATATAGCATATAGGCTTTTTGTATTTTCTTCTTTGGTTTGGTAGTGATCATTATGTCTTCTCATATCTTGATTTTATTTCTTTTAATGCATGAATGATATTCCAGTCCACCTACATAATAGTTCATTCACCTATAGAATAAATTAATGGTTGCTTTAAACTTTTGTTATTTATGTAAAAAGTTGTCTGTGTAATTTTTTACATGAGAATATAATTCCATCCCTTGCTCCTTCTGTTTCATCCTTCCTACCATTTCTATGTGCCCCTTCACTTATTCAAATCGAAGTTGACTTTTCTCTTTGATTTTTATTGTTTTATATATATAAACATATATATATATATATGTTTATAAATGTTATGTACTGAGTCTATTGGTTATGACTTATGAATATATGATTTGTTATGATTATTTTGTATTGAATGACTAATTAAGAGGCTCATCCCTGAGATTTTATTATGAGTTCTTAGAATTTTTCACCACGTGTAAAATTTTTATATTCTCTTTTTCCTAATCTTCTCCTCTACCTAGATCCACCCTATTTTCCTAATTATCCATTACATCTAGGTTCTTAAGTAAAAGTAGCTTAACTGTTTTTGTTGGAACAAATATAACATTAGAGTACCTTCCGATGTATTACTGAGAGGCCAAATCTTTTATGTTCAGACTCCATTTTAGAGAACTTGACCAAAATTTGAACTCAGATAAACCAACAGGCTCATACCTAGCATTAGTTTCCTTTACATTTTTTTTTATTTATTATATTTAAGTACACTGTAGCTGTCTTCAGACACTCCAGAAGAGGGTGTCAGATCTTGTTACGGATGGTTGTGAGCCATCATGTGGTTGCTGGGATTTTTACTCTGGACCTTCGGAAGAGCAATCGGGTGCTCTTACCTACTGAGCCATCTCAACAGCCCCTAGCATTAGTTTCCAAGTTGACCCTCCACAAACCCAAGCCTATCTCCAGGCTCTAGGCTAATCCCCAACAAGACCAGCATTTCCAGGTTATTCCAACAAACCTACACACCTAGGTTACAAACCTTCCCCCCTGCCTAATGACCACCAATGCAGAGGGAAGTAGAAATTAAACTTATGATATGACCATCCAATTAGATGTTTGCACATTCATCCTCCACGTCCCTCCCTTGCTGCTTACTATAAAGACTTGCCCCATAGATATTCAGTGTTCCACCATCATCAAAACCACCTGGTGTGATGGTAGTACACTTGGGGTAGGGGGCTGAGCTGGTTCAAATAGAATAAAGACCCTGTTGTGAGTTGCATCACATCACTACTGTCTGTTCTGGGGGAAAAAAACTAACACTTCCCTGGCACTACAGTACAACATAGCAAATTAGAGGAAAGCCCAAGAGCTTCGATCTTCAACTCTATATGAAGAGTTACAAGCAAAGGCTGAGAAAAGAAGTTATTTTCTCCTTGGAAGAGCATAGCAATTGATTACACAACCTGAAAACATATATAAACATATATACCAATATGCAGAATGTTTAATGCATATTTGTGATTATATATGCATATAAACATACACATACCTATACACATTTGCATTCAGTCACTGTCAATGAAAAAAGAGCATGATTTTGTAAAATGAGAAAGAGAAGATATGGGAGATTTTGGAAGGAGATTGGGGAAGGGAAAATGCTATGATTATAAAAATAATCTCAAAATACAAGAAGAAAGAAAGAGAGAGAGAGAGAGAGAGAGAGAGAGAGAGAGAGAGAGAGAGAGAGAGAGAGAAAAATCAGCCCAGCCCAGCTTGGCCTTGGTGGGGACAGAATGACAAGGTTCTTGCCCTTGTGAGCCTCCACAAGCACTGATAGCTGCTGTGGACATAAGGCTTGTTTGTGTAATAATGTACATATTTTCTGGACCCATTAGCAATGGAAGACTCCTTCCTTCTGAGGAATGTCCTCTGTTAATGTTAATGACTCCATAATAATTAGAAACAGCACAAGTCCAGGAATTGAGGGTGTGGCTATACCTCAGCAAAGTGGTAAACACTGGGACCTTCAGGACAGCCCTTAAGGCTATGGGAAAGAGCTCTAAATACATGAGTTTGAAAATATAAAATTTCTCAACTATGCAAAAAGTAAGGAGGGGCTTCATGAACCTTAAAGGAAAAAAAAAAAAAAAAACCGCTGTGCTCTCAGCCAACTTGTTAGAAAATTACTGAGGAAGGAAATAAAGAGATTTGGGAAGATGTGGCCGAAGCATATCTCACCTAAGGTTTGTTTGTGATTACAAAGGCAGATATATTATTCTTGAGCTCAAGATAAGCCTTGGAGAGAGCAAGGTTAAACTCATATGTGGTGGAAATGCTAATTTCAGGACAGGGTCCTACCCAAATACCTTGCCATCTGCGCTTTACAAAGGCAGAAAGATCTCTGAATTCTTTTACAATGTTAAGGGAAAAAAAATGTATGCTTGCTATCTCCTAAGCATCGAAGGACTTGAGTCAGGGGATTCAGATTCATAAGATAGTCTAAAGGAAAACCTGCAGTAAATGACTGGATAGATTGTAAAATAAAAGTCTGGACTTGTGTTCTACAGGAGATGAGCTAGCCAGAGAAAATTTTTAGAATAGGAAGAGAAAACTGTTTGGAGAACTGTCTCTAGCAGAATATACAGAATGATGAACTACACAGAGAATTTTTTAGGATAAAGAGAGAAAACTGCTTCGAGAACACACACACACACACACACACACACACACAAGCAGGATAGGGACAGAGAGATCTCTTAGAATAGCAAGCAAGCCTAATATAGACAGAAATCTGCAGAGAGAAAACAGAACATAGAGAGAAGCAGAGTGGAAAAGCTGCATCAAGCAGAACATAGGTTGCCAGTTTGGACCAAGGATTTGACTTCGATTTTTTTTTTTTTTCATCACCCACAGACACCTCTTTTCTCAGAATTCCTCACCAAGCTGAGACTGATCCTTGGCAAATTTGAGATAAAAAAAAAAAAAAAAAGCTTAAAAGGACTTGTCTTCACAAATCTCGGTTTTGCTCTACTTGTTTATCTTTGTAGAAATATATCATCTCTGTTCAATTGTTTGAGAAACTGTAATAAAACCCTGACATTAGTGGACCTTGGTTATTTTCTTCAGTACTTTTGTCTCTTTATAAAAGTCCACATATTAAACACATAAATATAGGGAATGGACATATATTCCACAACTTGGTAGGGATTATAAATTAAAAAGTAATCAATGTTTTCACTTGGAGTAAAGAATATCATTTGAGGTAGGAAAACCAATTGATTCTTTTAAGGATTTATGCTGGGTAATGTTCTACTAATCAATGGATGCCTTCTATAGCTCTGTCGAAAATTTTACCCTTCTAAAGGATGCTACATCTGCATTTTGTAGACAAAACATACAATACAGGAAAACTAAATGAAACAGGTCCTTCACAACGTTTAAATTATGCCCTCTTGCTGGCATAAACCTAGTGTTATCCTATGAATTAGTATGTTGTGGCATTTTCCCACTAGTGAAGGGCCTATTTACAAGCTACCATAAAAGCAATAAAAATATATTGCAGTGTTTTACTTTATTTAGTGTATTTTGTGGCCAAACATAAGCTATTTCAAAACACTGCAGTCTGTCATAAAATGTGTGATCATGCTTCACATATTTTAAAGAAATTTCCACAGAAATATTCTTTAGGTCTAATCTCAAAAGCATTGTAATTCTACCAGAATATATATCAAACTGTGTTTATGTTACAGAATAAAGCTCATATTCTCAGAGGAATTCCCTATAATCATTATGTTTCCTATGTCTTTGTTTGGGTGATAAAATTAGCAGACAAATAAAAACTGTGTCCAAGAGGCTGACTAGCCACTGCTACTTGTTCTTCACTATGATCTTTTTTTCCCTTTTACTTACTTTTTGATAATTTCTTTTTTTATTTAATGTACTTTGATCATGTTGACCTTAGTATCTTGCCTATCTACCTCCTTTCCCATGGAAGCCCTTCTTCTCTACCTTCTCACTACTCCCCTGGAACCCCCCCCCCAAACATTCCCAGTGCCACATATTTAACAGTATCTTTATTGAGGCAAAATTCACACAAAATAAATTTATACTTCTTGTTCATTGAGAATTTCATACATGCAGCAATATAGTTTGATCACATTCACCCCAACTATTCCTTCTTACTTCTCTTGATTCTATACTTACCCTAAATCCTCCCAATTTCATACCTTTAAAAAAAATACCACACTAAGTTCAGTTATGCTGCCCTTGTACCCATGAATGTATAGCCATCTATTAGAGCCTGGTTGATCTACCCTGGCCAGTATTCATAAAGAAAGCTGACTTTTATTTCTCTCAGACTGAACAGGGAATTTTAAGAAGCTAATATACAAATGGCTAAGGAATATTTTTTAATCAGATTCACCATTCTTAACTGTCATAAAAGGATACATTTTGAGTTCCATCCCTTCTACACCTTCTGTCTGGTCCTTGCTGCTGAAGCAAACTCTTAATTGATCGGCTCCCATGAAGACTCCATATCTCAATCCCTCCTAGAGGAACCACTCAGAGTAGTTGGTAAGAACACCCCCTTCCCCAACCTCTACCCTGAGTCCCATAGCTGCTGGGAGCCTGGTGGATTCTAGACACAGCATCCACAAAAACCCACCCTCCCAATTACCAATCCCATCCCTTCCATCCCTTCCACCCCTTCCACCTTGTTCTTCCTACTGGGGCAGACCCCTAGTTGGTCTGCTCCAGTGAAGACTCCATACCCTAATCCATCCTAGAGGACCCACTGCACTCAGAGCAATGGAGGACCTGCTGCACTCAGAGCATTTGAGGTCTATGTTACCTCACTCAATATAATTTTCATTAGTTTCAGGTATTGTTTTCAAATATCATAATGTTACTATTTTTAATAGCTGAGTAATACTCCATTGTGTAAATATACATTTCCTTATCCATTCTTTGGTTGAGATATATCAGAGTTGTTTTTAGTTTCTGCCTTCTATGACTAAAGTTGCTATGAACATAGTTGATGTTTGGTAGAACATCTTTGAGTATATACCCAGGAGTTACACAGTTGGGTTTTTGATAAACTGATACACAATTCACCGACAAACCATTATATTAACTTAACAATGAACGTAATACTAAGAGGAAAGTCATAGCACTGTGAGCCTTCACTTAACAGCACACCGGAAAGCTCTAGAACAATTTTAAAAAATAAAGCAAACAAATGCAAGAAGAGTAGAAGGCAAGAAATAAACTCAAGCTGATATCAATAAAACAGAAACAAAGACAATAATACAAAGAATCAATGAAATAAATAATTGTTTCTTTGAGAAAATCAACAAGACTAACAAACCCTTATTCAAATTACTAAAAGATACAGAGAGAATATGCAAACTGACACAATTAAAAGAAATAAAAGTGGGGCCTACCAACAAAACAATAAACACCATGGAAATCAAAAGAACACTTAGGTCATAGTTCCAAAATCTGTACTCAATAAAAATTATAAAATCTAAATGAAATGGACAATTTTCTCAATAGATTCCAATTAACAAAGTTAAATCAAGGTCAGATAAATAATTTAAGTTAAACCATAAACCCTAAGGAAACTGAAGAGACTGAAGGAAAGGCCATCCAGAGACTCCCCCACCTGGAGATTATTCCCATATACAGTCACCAAATGCAGAAAGTATTGTGGATGCCAAGAAGTGCTTGCTAACAGGAGCTTGATATAACTGTCTCCTGAGAGGCTCTGCCAGAGTCTGTCAAATAGAGGTGGATTCTCACAACCAGTCATTGAACTAAGCAGGAGATCCCCAGTGCAGGAGTTAGAGAAAGGACTGAAGGAGCTGAAGGGGATTGTAACCCCCTAGGAAGAACAACAATATCAACCAACCAGAACCAACCATCCCCTGAGCTCCCAGGGACTAAACCACCAACCAGAGTACACATAGAGGAACCCAAGACTCCACCAGCATATTTAGCAGAGGATGACCTTGTAGGACATCAATGCGTGGAGAGGGCATTTCTTTTTCTGCCTGTTTATCATTTGTATAAAGGAAGGCTATAATTTGAGTAAATTTTATATCCAGCCACTTTGCTGTAGGTATCAGCTCTCGAAGTTATCTGGTAGAATTTTTGGTGTTGCTTATATATTCTATCATATCATCTGCAAATAATGATACCTCTATTTGTTCTTCGCCAATTTGCATCCCCTTGATCTCTTTTTGTTATCTTATTGTTCTGGCTAGCATTTCCAAGTACTATATTGAATAGATATGGAGAGGGTTAGCATCCGTGTCTTGTCCCTGATTTTAGTGGGATTGCATCAAGTATATCTCCATTTAATTTGATATTGGCTGTTGGCTTGTAGCAGAATGCTTTTATTATGTTTAGGTATTGGCCTTGAATTTCTGATCTCTTCAGTCCTTTTATCATGAAGGGGTGTTGTATTTTGTCAAATGTTTTTTCAGCATCTCAGGAGATGAACATGTGATTTTTTTTTTTTTTGAGTTTGATCCTATAGTGAATTATGTTACTGGATTTTTGTATATTGAACCAACCTTGCACCCCTGGGATGAAGCCTACTTGATCATGGTAAATGATGGATTTGATGTGTTCCCTCGATTCAGTTTTCAAGAATTTTATTGAGTATTTTTGCATCAATATTCATAAGGTAAATTGGTCTAAAGTTCCCCTTCTTTGTTGGATCTTTGTTTGGTTTAGGTATCAGATTAATTGTGGCTTCAAAGAATGAATTAGGTACAGTTCCTTCTGTTTCTATTTTATGGAATATTTTGAGGAATATTGATATTATGTCTTCTGAAAAGGTCTGGTAGAATTCTGCACTATAGCTATCTGGTCCTGTGCTTTTCTTTTTTGGTTGGGAGGTTTGTAATCACTTCTTTTTCCTTAGGGGATAAGGGCCTGTTTAGAAAGTTTACCTGGTCTTGATTTAACTTTAGTATGTGGTATCTGTCTAGAAAACTGTCCATTTCATCCAGATTTTCAATTTTGTTGAGTGTAGGCATTTGTAGTAGAATCTGATGATTTTTAAAAATTTCCTCCATTTCTGTAGTTTTGTCTTCCTTTATGTTTCTGATTTGTTGACTTGGATACTGCCTCTGGGTCCTTTAGTAAATTTGGCTAGGGGTTTATCTATCTTGCTGATTCTCTTAGAGAACCAGCTTTTGGTTTTGTTTATTCTTTGTATTGTTCTCTTTGTTTTTATTTGGTTGATTTTGGCCCTGCATTTTATTATTTCCTGCTTTCTACTCCTCTTGGGTATGTTTTCTTCTTCTTCTTCTTCTTCTTCTTCTTCTTCTTCTTCTTCTTCTTCTTCTTCTTCTTCTTCTTCTTCTTCTTCTTCTTCTTCTTCTTCTTCT
>NC_034610.1:39754891-39762312 GCF_900095145.1 Mus pahari | reverse complement strand
CTTTGATGAGTATGAAGTGTCCTTTCTTATCTCACCTGATAACTTTGGTTGAAAGTCTATTTTATTGGATATTAGGATCTCGACTCCAGCCTGTTTCTGGGACCATTTGCTTGGAAGATCTTTTTCCAGCCTTTTACCATGAGGCAGTGCCTGCATTTTTAATTGAGGTGTGTTTTTGTATGCATCAAAGTGCTGGAACCTGTTTGTGTATCAAATCTATTAGCATATGTCTTTTTATTGGCGAGTTGAGTCCATTAATATTGAGAGATATCAAAGAGAGATGATTGTTAGTTCCTTATATGTCTGGTTTTGTATGTGGCCTTATGTGCATGAGGTTCTCTTCTGGCTTTGTTGTGAGATAATTACTATCTAGTCGTTTCTTTTTGTGTACTTACCCTCCTTGTGTTGGAATTTTCCTTCTAGAATTCTCTGTAGGGCTGAATTGGTAAGTAGATACTATTTGAATTTGGTTTTCTTCCTCGAATATTTTGTTTTCTCCATCTACGTCGATTGAGAGTTTTGCTGTGTTTTCTAGCTTGGTCTAGCATTTCTGCTCTTTTAGATTCTGCATGGCATGACCTCTGATCAGGTTCTTCTGACTCTTCATGTCTCTGTTGAGAAGTCTGGTAATGATTCTGATGGGTCTGCTTTTATATGTTACTTGGTCCCTTTTGTGTGCACTTTTAATATTCTATCTTTGTTCTGGCATTTAGTGTTTTGACAATTATGTGAGGAGAAGGTTTTTCTTTTCTGGTCCCATTTATTTTGTACTTTATAGGCATGGTGTACATTTATGGCCTTCTCTTTCTTTAGGTTGGGGGAGCTTTTTCTATGATTTTCAGGTTCTTTGAGCTAGGAATCTTCATTCTCCTCTATTCCAATTATTTGAAGATTTGGTCTTTTTATTGTGTACTGGATTTCCTGGATGTTTTTGGGTTAGGTGTTTTGTTCTATTTTTTATGTTTTGAATTTTCTTTGACAGTTGTGTCATCCTCTTCTATGTTGTGCTCTACACCTGAGTTTCTCTCTTCTATCTCTTGTATCTGTTGGCGATGCTTACATCTAAAATTCCTGATCTCTTTCATAGGTTTTCCATTTTCAGGGTTGCCTGCATTTGTATTTTCTTTGTTGTTTCTACTTCCACTTTTAGGTCTTGGACCACTTTTGTCAATTCCTTCACCTGTTTGATTGTGTTCTCCTGCATCTTTTAAAGGGATTTATTTGTATTTTCTTTAAGAGCTTCTACTTGTTTACCTGTGTTTTCCTGTATTTCTTTCAGTGATTTATTTATATTGCCCTTAGATGACTCTATTATCTTTATCATATAGGATTTTATGTCAGCTTCCTGATTTTCAGGTGTATTGGTATAGTCAGGGCATGTATCTTGGCTTCTGTTGCTTATGGTCTTGTGCCTGCCTCTAGCTATCTGGTTATCTATGGTGTTAGGTCGTTTGAGTGTCTCTGTCTGGAGCCTGCCTCTTTTCTTTTTCCTCTGGGTCACTTCAGGTCTCCTGGTAGGCCTGCAGCCCTGACTGTTGCAGACTTCCTGTGGGGCCTTCTGACTGTGGAGTCTTCAGAGGGGCAGAAAAGCTGCTGCTCTGTTGTGTTGGTTGCAGCAGATCTTCTTGGAGGCCATCCGACTGTTGGATCTTCAAAGGTACAATCAAGCTGTTGTCCTGTGTGAAACTGTTCTCCAGGGAAGCCTAAGGACTGTGGTTTCTGTTTCCCTGGGTACAGCAGAACTCCAGTGATGCTTTCAGTCTTTCAAGTCAGTTGCTCTGCATTCTAGGGAGCTGCTGGGAAGTCTTCAGACTGTAGTATTGGTTGCCCAGTTGCCTTGTGTGCAGAGGAACTCCTGAGTTGCCTTCAAGCTTTGGTGTCTTCAGGGGATCAGACTAGTCTGCCCTGGCAGAATGTGCCAATGGGAAGGGGAGTAGAATTCGGGGGGTGGGTGTTTTGGGGGGGTTAATGAATCCTGAGTCCACTGAGCTCTCTGTGGAACTTTGCGAGTGTGTTTTCCATTTACCCTGTATGCAGTGGATCTCTAGGAATGCCTCAGGCTGTGGTGTCTTCAGAGTAGTAGACTAGCTGGCTGTTTGCCTTGGCAGATGGAGCTGGGCAGAATGGTGAAATGAATCTTTCAAGTAAGACTTTTCAAATAATTAACCCTTAGTTTATTAATAAAAAGAATGCATACGATTTTTTTTTTATTTTACAAACCAATTCAGTTTTAAGATAATGTTACATAGCATTTTCTCATGTTCAATATTTACTTTCTGGATGAGAATGTGGTTCACAGTGATCATAGCTGTGTAAGGCATTAGTTACCCCCTCCTTTAGAGGCTTGCACAGTACCTTCTGGTACCATGATAAATAGTCTGTGAGGAGAGGGCTTCAGTTAATTTTTACCTCTGGAGTGTTGGGGACCTATTCTAAAGTCCACAGTGTGTTTGGCAATAGGGACTTGCAACTTGGGAATTAACAAAGGGAAGCAGTAAGAGATTATGTGTTTTAGACTCTTTGACATCAATATCCAGAATGGGCTGATAACCTGAAGGTTGCAGTAGTGGCACATACACCCTGGCAGCGAAATACAAAACAAAACAAAACAAACAAACAAACAAAAAACAAAAAAAACAAAAACAAAAAATAGCTCTCCAATTGGACTTAATATCTTCTCAAGAGTAAGATTGTGCCTGTTAAGAAACAACAATCTAACTATTCAATTCTAGTGAAGTTATGGTTATTGGAGAAGAATCTACCACCACTGACTTAATAAACCTAGCACAAAATATATCAATACTATGTAGTATTTGTCCTTATGCCCACAAAAAAATTTTAGTATATTTCTTTAGTATATTTCTTTAATCATAAAGGAAACATCTCTTTGCAAAAGAAGAAATAGAAATAAAGTAAAATTTTATAAAATAAAAAGTTTATAAAATAAAAAATGTTTATAAAATATTCCTGACTTCAAGGAACAGTGTGGAAAAGTAGACAGAAATATTGTAAGATCCATAGATTCATAGAGTTTTCTGTGAGGTGGTCTCCCTAGTAATATCAGTAGCTGCATCCATAAAATCTAAACAGGATGACTGACCAAATGAGAACTGAACAAAACAACACCAATGACTATACCAAACTGAACAAAGAAACGTCTACAAGACTACAGCCATACACACAGAATTATAGGCATTTGAGGAAAGCTGGAAACAGGGAGGTAGCCCTCTGCAAGAAAGGGTACAGTGGTATTTTTCTAATATCAAATGGTCACCCTTGAAATATACATATGGTTAGCATTATACAGATTGACATGTATTTTTAACACACACACACACATAAACACACATATATCTATGCAGTAACAATTACTTTTTTAAAAGGTTATGCATTTAAAGGAGGAGGGTAGTGGGTTTGGAAAGAGGAAAAGAAGAGAAGAAATCTACAATTAAATTATAATCTATCTAAAAAAAGTTTAAAATGTTCTTTTTCTGTGTTTCCCTAAATAGTTAATCATTTTTTTCAACTACTATTTTTGAGAAGAAGTTCAATACTTCATTTTAGCTGCTGCAGAGTAGAAATGAGGATATATGTGTCAATTGACTAGTGCACAGAAAAGCGAAGCAATAATTATGGTTGTTGAAAAGAATAACCATATTTTCCTTGTCATTTCTTCTGACTATTTAATTTTTCTTTAGGAAAAACTCATTTTGTGCATAAAACCAGAGCTCTAATTTCAATAGTATAGTATCATAATTTTATCCACCATAGAATTTACAATTTCTTCCCCATTCCCTCACCTGCTAAGGCAATCAGTGTGTTTCTTTCTAAGTCCTCATCAGCTGATTAACATATTGAGTAAAATTTGACCTACATTAGGTAGCATTACATGAATTTGGGGCTTTTTAATGTGGTTTTTGCATAATTACTGTTCATTTCTGCAACTCATTGTCCTTTTCCTAGAATTTTCTACTAAATTTGCAACCCATCTGTCTTTTTGTGTGAAAGTTAAAAAAAAAAAAAAAACTTCTTTAATAAATTTTACACTTACATGGAGATCCATATGTTGTACCACCAAAGCAGATTTTCTGTTGATATCTTAACTTGTTGTTTTCTGAATATACTACTCTATTTAATAGAAAAAAAAAGCCACACAGTATTCAAAATCAATTTACATATTATGCCCTACATGCCTCATTTAATACAAATTACAAAGAACAAGAAAACATGTCTGAAGAATTCAGATTAAACCTTTCAATCCCAGTATGGTAGAGATTTAATAATTTTCATTAGTAAAAAACTTTTAAGAAAGGGCTTTTTGTCCTTAGTCCTACTGGAATGATATCATGATAGAGTGTTACAGAGATAGAGATAGAGATAGAGATAGATATGGTGGGGATGAACTAGGAAGGTTTACTTATACACATATAGTTGGTGATATTTTTAAAGAGTTATCCATCAATGTGTCAGCTTTAGGGTATAGTATGTGGTTATGTTGTTCTTTGTAAGAAAAAATGGGAAGATATGTATATAGTTCAAGAATTGGAAGATTGAATATGCCTGTCCAATCGTTGTTTTATTTTAATTTTTTTTAATTTTCTTATTATCCATAACAGAAGGATTATAGAGCATATCGTTTGGTCACCTTCACCTTCTCTATTGCACATGATGGAATGACCATCACTCTGTTCACTGGAGCATGCTTTCGAAAGGGTTTTAGTGTTTTCCTTCCAAAATTCCAGATTGTTTGGGGAAGTTAGATAAGTTCTCTATCAGGAATATATCAATAAATGTTTGTAATTTATAATCAAAATCCCTCCCAAAATTAGCCATCATTTCTGATATGTCCACAATCTCTTTTCCTCTATGCTTGACATGCTTTAACAGAAATATACCATCTGATGATTTTTCTAAGAATTAAGGCACCTCATCTTGTAGAATATTCATAAATATTTTCCCCCAAATTACTAACAAATATCTTCAATATGTTTTAAACCAGTGATTTTGAACTTGCAGTTTGTGAACCCAAAGGGGGGAATAAGTGTTGGTTATCTTGAATATCAGATATTTATGTTATGATTCATAACAGTGGGAAAATACACTTATAGAGTAGCAAGGAAAATAATTTTATGGTTGGGGTCACCACAACATGAGAAACTGTATTGATGAGTTGCATCATTAGGAAAGTTGAAGCCACCAGAAAGTCCCAGATGCCAGAAATGCTCTCAGGACACAATGGGGATGACATCAGCTGAAATACCCAACAAAAGGGAGATAGAACCTGTAGAGACCATATCCAGTGTTCAGGCATGGACCCTGGTTGAGAGATGGAGCCACCCACTCTTCACAACATTTTAACTAGGAATTGTTCCTGTCTAAAGGAAATTCAGGGATGTAGAGTGGAACAAAGACTGAAGGAAAGGTCACCCAGAGACTGCTCCACCTGGGGATCCATCCCATATACAGTCGCCAAATACTTGCTGATGCCAAGAAGTGATTTCTGACAGGAGCCTGATATGGATGTCTACTGCAAGGCTTGATATAGATGTGGTTGCCTGCTTCTTATCATTGCACTGTACATGGGAACCTCAATGGAGAAGTTAGGGGAAGGACTAAAGAGGTTTGCAACCCCAGAGGAAGAACAACATCAACTAACCAGCCCCCTCTCCAGTGTTCCTAGGGTCTAAACCACCAACCAAAGAGTACACATGGAGGACCCCATGGTTCCAGTTCCATATGTAGCAGAGAATGGCCTTGTCTGGCATCGATGAGAGGAGAAGCCTTGGATCCTGTGAAGGCTTGATGCCCCAGCAGGAGAGAATGATAGGGAGGTAGGGCAGGAGAGGTGGGGAAGTGGGGAAGTACCCTCTGGGAGGCAGGGGGAGTAGAGGTGCAATAGAGGATTTTTGGAGGGGAAACTGGGAAGGGGAAAATATTTGAAATATAAATAAACAAAATAACCAATAAAAAAGTAGGTATCATATTATCTACTTTTGCATCTTGATCATAGGTACCTGGGTGCTTGCTTTATTATTACTATTTAGCATACATATTATTTTATGTACAGTTTAATGTTCATAATAAGTTTATTTAAAAAGTAAATGTTTGAGAGGAAAGGTATCGGCTTGGGAGCGCTCTCACTGCCTGAGCTGGTAAGGGAGCCATATTTGCTCCCTTATACCCAGGCTCCATTCATTGCCAGGGAGAGCACAGACTGCAGAAGCAACACAGCTTCTGGGACAGACACTTGTTCTGGCTCCAGACATCCGGGCACCATCCCTGCCAGAGGAGAGGTGTCCTCCCTGGAGTGCTCTCACTGCCTGAGCTGGTAAGGGAACCATCTTTGCTCCAGTACACTCAGGCTCCGGTCATTGCCAGCTAGAGCTTGGACTGCAGAAGCAACACAGCTTCTGAGACAGACTCTGGTTCTGGCTCCAGACATCCGGGTACCATCCCTGACAGAGGAGAGGTGTCCGCCCAGGAGCGCTCTTACTGCCTGAGCTGGTAAGGGATCCATCTTTGCTCTGGTTTGCCCAGGCTCCAGCCTGCACTGGCTAGAGTATGGACTACAGAAGCTACATAGCTTTGGGTCAGACAGAAACAAACTAGCGTCTGGGACAGACCCTGTTTCATGCTCCAGATATCTGTGCACCTTCCCCACCAGAGGAAAGGTGGCCACCAAGGAGGGCTCTGTCTGGCAGAGCAGGTGAGAGAGACATATTGTGTCCAGGGTCCCTTGGAGTCTAGCCTATGTAGGTGAGTGTGCAAACTGCAGAGGCAATACATCTTCTGGCACAGGCCCCATTTTGGGCCTACATCTTCAGCAAGGAGACAGATCTGAACAGACCTCTGTGCACTTTCCCTGCTAGAGGAGAGCTTCCCTGCAGAGAGTAATCTGATCCCTGAGACCCAGGAGAGAGCTGGACTCCTAGGACTGCTGACAGAGGCTAACAGAATCACAGGACTCACAAGCTCCAACCAGAGACAACTATAACAACTAACTCCAGAGATTACCAGATGGCAAAAGGCAAATGTAGGAATCTTACTAACAGAAACTAAGACTACTCACCATCATCAGAAACCAGCACTCCCAACTCAGCCGGTCCTGGATACTGCAACACACCCGAAAAGCAAGACTCTGATTTAAAAAGCATACCTCATGATGCTGGTAGAGGACTTTGAGAAGGGCATTAATAACTCACTTAAAGAAATACAGGAGAACACTGCTAAAGAGGTACAAGTCCTTAAATAAATACAGGAGAACGCTGCTAAAGAGGTACAAGTCCTTAAATAAATACAGGAGAACGCTGCTAAAGAGGTACAAGTCCTTAAATAAATACAGGAGAACACTGCTAAAGAGGTACAAGTCCTTAAAGAAACACAGGAGAACACAACCAAACAGGTGATGGAATTGAACAAAA
>NC_034610.1:39728053-39752015 GCF_900095145.1 Mus pahari | reverse complement strand
CCCAGAAGATCTTCCAACTGGTAATAAGGACACATGCTCCACTATGTTCATAGCAGCCTTATTTATAATAGCCAGAAGCTGGAAAGAACTCAGATGTCGCTCAATAGAGGAATGGATACAGAAACTGTGGTACATTTACACAATGGAGTATACTCAGCTATTTAAAACAATGAATTTATGAAATTCTTGGGCAAATGGATGTATCTGGAGGATATCATCCTTAGTGAGGTGACCCAATCACAAAAGAAGTTACTAGATATGCACTCACTGATAAATGGATATTAGCACAGAAATCTAGAATACCCAAGATACATTTTGCAAAACACAGGAAAACCAAGAAGAATGACCATTGTGTGGATACTTCATTCCTCCTTAGAATAAGGAACAAAATACCCATGAAAGGATATAGTTACAGAGACAAAATTTAGAGCTAAGATGAAAGTGTGGACTATCCAGAGACTACCCCATCCGGGATCCATCCCATCATCAGCCACCAAACCCAGATACTAATGCAAATGCCAGCAAGATTCTGCTGAAGGGACCCTGATATAGCGGCCACTTTTGAGGCTATGCCAGTACCTGCCATACACAGAAGTGGATGTTCACAGTCAGCTATTGGATGGAACACAGGCCCCCAATGGAGGAGCTAGAGAAAGTACCCAAGGTGTTTTAGGGGGCTGCAACCATGTAGGTGGAACAACAATATGAACTAACCAGTAACCCCTGAGCTTGAGTCTCTATCTGCATATGTAGCAGAAGATGGCCTAATCAGCCATCATTTGGAAGAGAGGCCCCTTGGTCTTGTAAACTTTATATGACCCAGCACAGTGGAAGCCAGGGCCAAGTAGTGGGAGTGGGTGGGTAGGGGAGCAGGGGTGGGGGTGGGGTAGGAAACTTTCGGGATAGCATTTCAAATGTAAATAAAGAAAATAATAATAAATAAATTTTAAAAAAATAAAAAAAATAAATTAAAAAAATGAAAACAAAAATGAAGCCATTTGCCATCTTTGAAGTTACAATTTCAATAACCACACTTCTGTAAATTCCTCTAAATGACAGAAATATATTAAATTAGAGAATTATCAAAAACTTCTGTATATTAGACTATGGTGATTTAATAGGACCTAGATTTAGATTTATCTTCCTATGAGATATAAAAATATACAAAAATAAGAAATTACAAAACAATCTGTATATTGACTATAATAAAACTAATAACCTTTAGTTGAAAGGAAGCAAAGGGTGAAAATTCAACATGTGTGCAGTTTGCATAGTGCGAGAATGAAAGTTAGGCCCTGGTATCTCCTTGGATAAACAGAAAGAACTACATAACTAGAAAGTCTATTGCAACATCTTAGAAGGGCCTTACTTTAACCTTCAATTAGGTGCTGAACTACCAGCATACACTAAGTTGCTACTTGACCCTGCAAAACATACACACACAAACACACACCCACACACTAACACACACACACTAACTCGAAAAAATTCCCAGGACACATACATATTTGTCTTAAACTTTAAAACAGATTGGATAACAAAATTAATCACTGTTAAATAAGGAGTGGTCAACCTTAAAATGCTGGAGCAAAAATTGTCCAAAATTAAACAAAATAAAAAGCACACTAAAATATTATAAAAGAGGCAGTGAACTGTGAGGCAACTTCAAAGGTCTAATATGATCATAACTGAAGTTCACTTGGAAGAAAAATAATAAATATTTGAAGAACTAATAAACAAGAGTGTTCCAGATTTAATCAAAACCACCAAATGGCATTCTAAAAAACAAATCTGATATAATAAAAGATGGTGAATAATAGTCAAAATGCCATGTATACTTAAAAAGAATTTCTTAATGCTAATCAACTCCAACAAAGAATCTTCAGAGAAACAAAGAACCGATGCACAGAGATGCAGGGGTCAAGATTATAGCTGATCCTCATCAGAGAAAACACATGTTTGATGGCAGGCATCCAATATCTATCATGTTCAATAAGAAAACTACATGTCATGCTAGAACTCTTTACTCAAGAATTGTATTATTCAGCAATGCTATCTTTCAAAATGAAAGTAAAATAGTAAACTATAATCAGTCAGGAAAACAGCAGGAGAAACTGGAGTTCATAAATAGTGAGGAAAGGCACAAGGGTTGGTAAACCTAATGACAAAATTATGACCTCTTCTTCCTTGCTTCCAAGTATTTCTAAAAGATGATTAGATACTTAAATTTTTTATATGAAATCCATCACTATGGATAATGAATATACTAAAGTCAAAATATTGAATAAAGATGGTTGTATTTTTTAAACACACTTCTTTTACGTAATTAACTCATTTTTATTAATTAATTTATTTATTTTACGTCCTAATATCAGCTCCTATTTCCTCCCAGTTCCTCCTTACAAAGATCCACTCAACATTCCTCCCTCCACTTCTCTTCTAAGAAGGGAAATCTTCCCCTAAGTCTGTCTCTCTACTCTCTCTCTCTCTCTCTCTTACAAAGATCCACTCAACATTCCTCCCTCCACTTCTCTTCTAAGAAGGGAAATCTTCCCCTAAGTCTGTCTCTCTACTCTCTCTCTCTCTCTCTCTCTCTCTCTCTCTCTCTCTCTCTCTCTCTCTCTCACACACACACACACACACACACACACACACACACACACACACAAAACAGTCACTGCAGAAATAGTTGCATCTTCTATCACCCAGATCAGACAAGGTGGCTCAGTTAGAGAAACATGATACAGGAGTAGACAACAAACTCAAGGACAGCCCCTGCTCCAGTTGTTTGGAGACCCTCATGAAGACCAAGTTTCAGTTGTGCTAAATATGTGCAGGGGGCCTAGGGCCATTATATGCTCACTCTTTCGTTGGTGGTTTATTCTCTTGGAGCCCCCAAGTGTACAAGTTAGTTGACTCTCTTGGTCTTCTTCAGTTCCTTCAATTCTTTTCCAACACTTCTACAATTCTCCACAAACTCCATCTAACTTTTCGATGTAGGTCTCAGTATCTCTTTCAGTTGGCTGATGGGTGGAGTTTCTCAGAGGAGAGTTATGCTAACCAGCTGTTTACAAGCATAAGAAGATTAATCGTGTCAAGAATTGGTTCCTGCCCATGGGATGGGTCTCAGTTTTGATCAGTTATTGGTTGGTAATTCACTCAACCTCTGTTCTTTCTCTGTTCCTACATCTGGTAGACAAGACATATTTTGGGTCTAACATTTTGTGGGTGAATGTATGTCCTGATCTCACTTCTGGGAGTCCTGCTTAGCTACAGGGAGGTAGCTCCTCCAGGATCTATATCCTCCAATTCTAGGAGTCTCAGTTAGAGTATTTATCACAGTACCCTGGAGCCTCCCTGCCTCTAGTCCCAGGTCTCTGGCATGCCATAGAGATGCCTCCCACCTCTGAATTCTGATTTTTCTTTTATCCCGATCTTCCTACACCTGATACTGTACCCCATTCCCCTCACACCTCCCATTTAGAATCCTCCTTTGGTCCATCTTTGTAATCGTTTGTATATTTTTGGACCAGGGAGTGGCACCATCTGGAGGTGTGGCCTGGTTGGAATAGGTGTGTCACTGTGGGTTTGGGCTTAAGACTCTCACCCNAGTTGCCTGGAAGTCAGTCTTCCAGTAGCAGCCTTTGGATGAAGACGTAGAGCTCTCAGCTCCTTCTGCACCATGCCTTCCTGGATACTGCCATGCTCCTGCCTTGAGGATAATGGACTGAACCTCTGAATCTGTAAGCCAGCCCCAATTAAATGTTGTTTTTATATGACTTGCCTTGGTCATGGTGTCTGTTCACAGCAGTAAAACCCTAACTAAGACAACCTTCAAATCTATTTTATTTATCCTGAGAAATATTCAACCATTCTCTCTTGAACTCTCCATGATAATTGGCTTCTTTGGTTCTGTGGATTGTACCATGGCAATCCTATACATTATGGCTAACATCTACCAAAGGTGGCTACATACTATGCACATCTTTTGGGGTCTTAGTTACCTCACCAGGATGATATTTTCAAATTCCATGTATTTGCCTACAAAATTCATGATGTTCTTTTTTTTTTTTCAATAGCTAAGTAGTATTCCATTATCTAAATAAACCACATGTTGTTTATCTATTCTTTAGTTGAGAGATATCTAGACTCTTTCCAGTTTCTGCCTATTACAAATAAAGCTGCTATGAACATAGTTGAATGTTCTTGTGGAATGGCGAAGAATCTTTTGGATATATGCCCAGGAGAGGTATAGACTGGATGTTGAAGCAGAAACTAAACAGAAAAATAATGAGACTAACAGAGGTTATGAATCAAATGAAGTTAACTAATATCTATAGAATATTTTACCCAAACACAAAAATATAATTTCTTCCAGCACATCATCATGGAACCTTCTCCAGAACTGATCATATTCTAGGACACAAAGCAAGACTAAGCAGATGCAAGAATATTTAAATAAACCCTTGCCATCATAAAGGAATTGGAAAGATCTCATATTACCAACATAACAGCACACATGAAAGCTCTAAAACAAAAAGGAGCTAATACACCAATAAAGAATACATGGCAGGACATAAAATCAGACTGAAATCAATAAAGTATAAACAAAGAAAGCAATACAAAACATCAGCAAAAGCAAGAGCTGGTTCTTTGAGAAAAATCAACAAAATAGACAAACCCTTAACCAAACTAACTAAACAGCACAAAGGCAGTATCCAAATTAACAAAATCAAAAATGAAAAGGAAGACATGACAACAGAAACTGAGGAAATACAAAAATCCATTAGGTCTTATTTCAAAAGCCTGTAAGCGACAAAGCTTGAAAATCTTAACAAAATAATAGATTTTCTAGACAGATACCAATTATCAAGTTAAATCAAGATCAGGTAAACTATCTCAATAGTCTTATAACCCCTAAAGAAAGACAAGCAGGCATTAAAAGTCTCCCAACAAAAAATAAAGAAAGAAAATAAAGAAAAGTCCAGAGCCAGATAGTTTTAGTGCAGAATTTGACCAGACCTTTAAAAAGGAGCCAATACCAATAGCACTCAACTTATTCTACAAAACAGAAACAGAAGGAAGTTTGCCAAACTCATTCTATAAGGCCATGTCACCCTAATATCTAAACTACACAAAGACTCAAGAAAGAAAAAGAACTTCAGAACAATTTTCCTTATTAACATTGATGCAAAAACTACAGAATAAAATACTTGCAAACAGAATCCAAAAACATATCAAAGACATCATACCCCATAATGAAGTAGGCTTCATTCCAGGGATGCAGGGGTGGTTCAATTTAAAAAAAAAATCATCAAACAAATGTACCATATAAAGATACTGAAATAAAACAGCCACACAATCATCTCATTAGGTGCTGAAAAAGCCTTTGAGAAAAATCCAACACCCCTTCATGTTAAAAGTCTTAGAGTGATTAAGGAAGCAAGGCACATTCTTAAACCCAATAAAGGCAACACACAGCAAGCCAATAGCCAGAATCAAATTAAATGGAGAGAAACTTAAAGCAAATCCACTAAATTCAGGGACAAGTCATGGGTGTCCACTCTCCCCCTATTTCTTTAACCAACATCAAAGCAATATATGTTTCATTACATATTATTAGAAAATATGTCAAAGAATGATGCAAAAGCTTAGAAGAAAGAAAGGGTGTGAGATTCAAAACATGACCATGATTCAGTAAAGATCAATACTAAGCATACTCACATAACTATTAGTAAATCTCAATAGAGTGCTGAATCCTGGATGTCAGAAACTCTTAAAATAGAACTATTTACCATTCAAAAAGAGCTAGAGCCAAGCAAGCACAGATTAATCCAACCAGAAAAGGTTTTCTTCGTGTCTACTTGGAACCCAGCAGTACACAACTACACTGTTACTTGATTCTACCTAAATAATGTTGTTTTAAAATGCTGTCTAAAAATCTTATGCTTTAAAATCAACACAATTAGCAAGGATGATAATATTTTTGAAACCTTGTTTTCTTTCTTCCTCTTTATTCAATTCATACCTTTCAGTGTAGTAAATGCTAGGACTTTAAGAAAGCTCTGTATACAAACAACATGATTTGAAACACAGAGCAGTGTTCCAGATAGCTGAAAGGGTTTCAATTGATAAAAGGATCTCAGATTGGAGACGGTTTCACAGCACCCTTAAAACAAGACCTCTGTGTTGTATAGTAAGTGATAATATTGAACAAAATTTGGATAGTGTACAAAACCAGTTCACCCATTGTCACTTGAACAGTTAATGATGAGGACATCAGAGATGTTGAAAAGTAATACACAAAGAAAGAGTAAGAACAGAATCCCAATTTGTAAGCAAGATACGGTGCTTTTCTTATGCTCTTCCGCAGTCTCTTGTTAGAGTCTCTACTGGTAGTGCTGAGTATGGGGAAGGTAAAGGGACCCATATCATTTGCAAATTCCTAGACACAATTATACTATGTAGAACTAAACCAACTTCAAAAGAGTATGTTTTATTACATATTATAAAGCAGTAGGTACTACTTTAAGTTGTTTGATTGTAACTTAATAACTTTTATATGACTTACTACATTTTCAATTTTTATGTTTGCAGACTTATTTTACCTCAGCATCCTCACCAATAATATACAACGAACAAAGTTTCAGCTATAAGGTTAAGAGCCTTAGTCGATTAACTACACTCTATTTATTCTTCTAGTGAAAACCTGGATTATAGAGTTTAAAATACACCCACTGTATTGATGCTCAAAATAAAATATTCATTGGCATAGTTCATGCTGGCTTAACCTCTTTTTGTGATTGAGGATATCTGTGAAAACCTGATATTCCTTTTTTTCATTAACCAAATGCTGAGATTACATATATGAGTGAGGATATATTTATCACACAGTGCTACACATAAGACAGAGCCTTCTTCACATTAGGAAAGCTGTATCTTTACTACTTTGCATAACGAAAATATAATATATACTCACAATAGTATTTAGCTCTGAAATGTGAAATTATGATAGTTGAAGAAAAATGACAAGAACTGAAAATATGATAGTGGGAGAGATTACCCAGGCCCTAAAGCACCAGTTTTCAATTTTATGTGGATCCTAGCTGTAATCTTTCACAGTGACATGCTTAACTTTGAGTGACTGGCAACACTTCAGAGAACAAGTGATGGTGGAGTTCTCAGTTCTAAATGATATGTCTGTAGCACCCCTCCATTGTGTAAGAAGATTACAGCAGATGGTCTGGAAAGAATCTAAGAGCCAAAGGATGGGCAGATGTTCAGCAAAAGGATATATTCTGGTTGTGGCATACTTGTTGCACTGAGAAACTCGATACAGCCATAGTTTTTCACACAAGATATAAAATTGGTCTAGAAGATTTCATTATAGATGATAAAGGATCTCCATCATGCCTTCAGGGATCATTGAAGTGAATGGGTGCTGTGAGAGGAGGTGTCTTCCTCGTTCATTGTTTAGCCACTCATACACTTTCTGTGCTTCAGTTTTCAACCACGTTTATTATAGCAACTCTACATTCAGTGGAACTCACCCCAACACAGATCATGAAAGTATAAAATGTGTTGGAAAGAAGATTTTAGCACAAGAGGGAGATGAATGAAAAGTTAGATTGAAGAGGAAAATGACTAAAATATTTTATGTAAACAGATGAAGCTGTCAAATAATAATAATAAAAAAACCTATTTGGGTACCATTTGTCAGTCAGTATAAGAAAAACAGGACACATGAGTCAGAAAATAAATTATAAAAATTAAATATGTAAGTATTTTACAGTTATTACTGCACATAGGTGATGATAATCCATTAGTGAAGGAGGTGATATTTGGGATGATTTCTTACCTTCCAGAACTTTTATGATAGCAAAATCTATGTTTTAAGCATTTTTGATGCTGACATGCAATGTAAACTTGTGGTGCAGAGATGCTATTTATCTGGTTACACTGTGATTGTCAATATTCAGGAAAAAAATTCTAATTTGCCAGATGTCATCCAGCCATTATGTTCTAAAGAGAAAACAAAATCTGGGGAATGGCACCGCACTGTTAAAGGAGAGCGCACAATTTCTTTTGTGGAAACATGACCTAGTTACTCGCATCTTTTTAATGCTTGGCAAAAAAAAAAAAAAAAAAGTGTGTGATTCACTTTGTAACAACCAGTTTTGAAAGAGCAACCTAGAAAGTGAACAATGCTTTTAAAATCAGAAAAAGTGGAGCAGGATAAGAAAAAAGGGCTAAATGAGTTAGTTTGTGCACAGCAGAAAATCCAATGGTAGCTGGACTATTTGAGAAGGAGATACAGGACTTAGAGGTGCAAATGTTTATTTGAAAAAGTGATTTTCTTTGCAACAGGTCAAAACAGCAGACTAACTTGGTAATACTTGTGACTGAACAAAAAGTACGAACAACTGGAGGAGAGAAGAGAATGGGGAGAAAGAAAAGAAGGAAGGCATTAAGGGAATGCGGGGTTTAAATTTCCTTCTGACATGATCTATCCCATACTTTCGAAGCATTACTCTGGCCACTGTGTTGAGGATAAAACATAGGAAATGCAAAACTCAAATAAACAAGGCCAAGTAAAAGTTCTGTAAAGATATCTACAGGAACAAATTTTTGCTCAACACAAGAAGACATTGTAAAAATATAGTAATAAAACTTGTGTGGATTTTAGTATGATGAAGGAGAAATTCATGACTTTTGCTTGACTTGAAGGAGAGAAGACAAAGCTAATGTAAGATTTATGCTTAGCCACACAAATGGTTATATAAGAGCGATCAAGAAACTACAATTCTTATTTGAAGTCACCACCTCAACACAAACAGTATGTAGTCTCCTTTTTAAGTCTGGATCTTTACTTTTGTGGAATATGTTAGAGAAGGAATTAAGCAGTATTGTCTGGTATAATTATTTCTTTTCATTGCTATACTTTTGCATTATTTCTATGCTACAGTATGTATCAACAGTTTATTGCGAAACAATGTTTCTTGATTCACCTCTTTATCCATTCACTCAGCATATGCACAGAGGAGCTCTCTGATTTGGAACAATTTCTACAAAATTGCCATAGACGTTTTTAAAGAAGTGCATGTGTGGGCACTTTATATTATTTCTGTGGTTAAACAGGAGAAAAGGTAAATGTATTTTAAACAAATTCCTACATTATGTTTTAAGTTATTTGTACTATTTTATGTTATATTCCAATATTGAGTGAAATTTTAATTTCCCATATTCTCTTGATTACTTGTTGTGGCTGGTCTTCTTAATTTGGGTTTTTGAACAGAATATGAAGTAGAATCTCATTTTAATTTCAGTTTGTATTTTCTCAGTTACTATGATTTTACCATCTTTTTAGAGGTTATTATACAGTTTATAAAAGTATTTTTGGAATTTTTCTTATGTTTATCTTTCTTCACATCGAGTTATAATTATACTTTATGTATTTCATACACAAACACTTCATATAGTATTTTGGCAATATTTACATTTAACTTGTGTCATGCATTTTTATTTCCTATTAATGGATTTTAAGAAAAATTTAAATATTTTTACATTTTTAACTTATGTGTATGAGGATGGTGCCTGTTCATATGCATCATATAAATGCTGAGCTCACAAATGCTAGAAAACAGCTTTAGCTCATCTGGGACTCAAGGTTTAGGAGATTCTGAGATATCACATAGGTGCTGAGAATCAAGTAAGAGAATTCTGCAAGACGAAAAAGTGCTCTTAATAACTGAGTAATCTCATAACCCAAACATTCTTAACTACAAATCAGTACTCATTGAACAAGCATGTATATATGTATTTATTTATTTATTCACTCATTCATTCATTCATTTCATTTCTCTCTCTCTCTCTCTCTCTCTCTCTCTCTCTCTCTCTCTCTCTCTCTCTCTCTCTCTCTCTCTCTCTCTCTGTCTCTGTGTGTGTGTGTTTGTGTCTCACATGGACACCCAAACTTCATATCAGGAACATTTTTTCATCCTGTTTCTACCTTATTGTTATTCTTTTTAAACTAAATTTTCTCCCTCAAGTACATACTGTGCTGATTCAGCTAGTTCAGCTATAGTTGCTTGCCTGATTGCTTCGGGTATCTGATGTATTCCTTCTTCGTCTAAAACACCAGGCTGACAACCCCTAACAGTCTTTACACTAGATACAGAGATCCAAGAGCTCCTGCAAAGTCTTGAGCACTGAGCCATCTCCAGTCACCAAGATTGACTTTTATGCATGATTTTTTTTATTTATGCCACAACTCACATGCTTTTGTTCTGCGTATTTGTTTTCCGTTATAGAAGTATAAAGTACCTTTGAGTCTATTTATTGCTTCATCCAATACATTACCTCATTCAAATAAAGTTAAACGAATTGATACTACTCAAAATGTCTTCTTTATTTTTGTTATTGTTGTTGCTATTGATGATGGTGTTATTTGTCTTTACTAGTCAGAGGTGTGTGTGTGTGTGTGTGTGTGTGTGTGTGTGTGTGTGCGCGCGCGCGCGCGCGCGCATGTCCCTTGATATCCTGTAACTCATTTCATAGACCTAGCTGGACTTGAAATCAGAGATCCTCCCGCCTTTACTTCCCAGAGTGCTGGGATTAAACAGTGTACCACCACCTCCTGGTCTCTCAAAATATGTTAACATTAGGTTGTTATGTCTAGATGACATGATGCCTCATTTCCATAAACCTGAACTTGGGGGCTGAGGCAGGAGAACTAGTATGAGCTCAAAACTAGCTGAGGCTTAAGAGTGAGATTCTAAACAAAAAAACGGACAAAGCAAATAAAATATTTGTGATTGTGAATCCTAAAATTAGAGGTTAGATTTCAGTTTTTACTAATTAATCATAGAAATCCAAGAATAATAGGAAATTTTATAGTTTATTTTCCTCTTCTTTTCTTGCTTCCTTCCTATTTTTCTTTCTTTTCTTTTTGAGTATATTTGTAGAAAATTTTTTTTCTACAGTCATTCTGCTTCTCATTTATAGTAAATTTCATTTTTTAAAAAATGAATATTTTCCATGGGAAGTCATTTGATTACACATTTCAATTAGGAAAGTATTTCATATCCATACTGCACATATTTAACAATGAAAAAAAAATGAGTAAAATATACTTAATGAGCCTCTGCAGAAGCAAAGAAAAAAATGAAATATTCTCCTGTCTGGAGACTAAACAATGTTAACATGTAATGACTTCTATCACATTAAAAGGTCTCCAGAAAGAGAAAATTATATTATCCTGTTAAAAGTTAAAGTAAAACGACACTCATTTTTGGAACTTCTAGTCTTGTTTCTATCTTATGTCAATACTGAAAATATTTTCAATTTTGCTAACATAAGAGTATATACCAAAATGTTCTTCCCATGCCTCTTTCCAAAATTTACTGCCACAAGACTCAACAAAAACACTAATAATTATTAGTGTGTTCCAGGATCAAAAAGTGTTTCCTTGGCCCATGGGATAGAACAGCTCTGTTTTCTAAAAATTACACTTTGCCAACCATGTGGATAGAATAATGACAGAGATGCTATTTCAAGTTTTCCAACTTTTGGAAGAGTTTCTTAAGCAGTAATAAAAAGAAGACTACAGACATTTACAGACTATTGGGGTGATTTCCCAGGAATCTCAGACATTCCTGTATGTCTACAGAGTGAGTTCATATGATTTCAATTTGAAAGTATATCAATAAGCAAGTGAAATTTTTGGTTATTGTTAATGATATGGTCTATATATTTTGGAATGAGTAGTGCAAATATATTAACTCAATTCTAGAAATTACAAACATCTCACCAAAAATTCTAGGTTTTTAAATAAATTGTTGATTTTGGGCAGTGATCTAATGGTCTAATTCAGACTTGTCTTCCTAGAGGAACTATATGTATGTGGATAGTGTTATTCATGATAATTGATAGCCAAATATTTTGCAAATATATTAGGAGAGTTGCATTTCAAAAAAAACTTATTTTATTATCAAGAAAACTGTTATGAAATTTATTCGTATTTTAACATATTGAATTTCTTGTGGTCATGGAATTCCTTGGCTTTAGTACATTAACAGGCCCTGTTTTAAAGCCAGAAAAACCAAGTTTTACATAGATCCTGAATCATAGATTGCGATAATATGTACTACTAAAATTTTCTTTTGAGAATATCTAAATATAGATGACCTAGATTTCAGGAAGGAATAGTATCACAGTCAATATTTGTACATATTTAGGTAATTCCTAGCATGCTAGTTCTCTTCCAGTATGTTGATATACTTTGCCTGTTGTGGCTTAAGTTCTTATTTTCCTTATAACCTTTAATTGTAAGAATTCTATGTTTAAAATATGTATTCCACCCCAAAGAACAAAAATACTGCCAAGATAGAAACCAGTTAGGTAGATCAGTTTAACCAAGATAGCTCAGTTTAGGTTTCTTTTAAAATGAAGCAAGGCTTATAAATTCCCAATAAAATCTTTTACTTCATTGTTAGAATTTTGAAAAATACAGTGCAGTAAAATATTAAATCTTCAACTTAAAATATTTTAATACTCATTTGACAAGTATTGTTAGAATTTCTTAGCCTGAAGCAAACAAAAGAGCTGTGGTTTGGTATGAAGAATGAGAAATTCTTTTATCAAGTATCATGAACAATACTGTTTCCTTCAACTGATAGAGGACTGATAAATATTTAATTCCTTAAGTTAGGCATTTCTTAACTTAAGTCATTTTGTCTATGATTTATCATTTTAGACAGTTAATACCCAGAGAGAACATTGACAATGACATTCTTCAAAATACAACCTTGTTTTTGGTTCAGACTAGAATCGTGATAGTGAAGAGAGACTCATTCACACTGTATGACTTTTTTGCTCAAGTCCCAAAATCCTGCATTCAAATCCTCTGAAGTATATTGACAGTAAATTGTATATCTACCATACTTACATTTTCAAAGTAAAGTTGATATAAACATATCAAAGCTCCACACAGTGTTAGTTATATTTGGGAACATGTAGTACTGAGAAAAGTAGTGAAGGAGAGAAAAAACTTGACCATATACTTAAAGCTTCAGAAATATGGCAAAGAAAGACAGATAAAAGGAGTTACAGGAGAATATATTCAAATTTTAAATACTGGCTCCAAGATCTGGTTGTCCTACTCCTCCACCTCAAGTAGATCCTTAAGAAGGAGGTGATCCTCCGAAGTGGATGCTCACAGCCAGCTATTTGATGGAACACAGGGTCCCCAATGGAGGAGCTAGAGAAAGTACCCAAGGAACTGAAGGGGGCTGCAACCCTGTAGGTGGAACAGCAATATGAACTAACCAGTACCCCCTGAGCTNGNGTCTCTAGCTGCATATGTAGCAGAAGATGGCCTAATNGNCCATCANTGGGAANAGAGGCCCCTTGGTCTTGCAAACTTTATATGACCCAGCACAAGGGAAGGCCTGGGCCAAGTAGTGGGAGTGGGTGGGTAGGGGAGCAGGGGCGGGGGTGTATAGGGAACTTTTGGGATAGCATTTGAAATGTAAATAAAGAAAATAATGATAATAATTTTTAAAAAGTTTAAAAAAAAAAGGAGGTGATCCTTTCATATCCAATGATGCTATATAAACTTTCTCCCCAATTTAATTGGTAGATAAAAGGCTAAAGTCTGTGATTGGACAGTAGATAGAGGTTGGCTGATTTTCAATTATCTGGCTATGGGTTGCAGGTAGAGAAACCAGAGGAGAAGAAAGGAGACCAAGTAAGGAGGTGACTGCCATGAAATGAGATGGACCATGAACACACGGTAAAGAGAAACAGCAAGTTAGCAGGGACATATAGCTGGGGTTTAAGTTAAAATAGCTCTAAACCTGCTCAACCTAAGCTTATGGGTTGTATGTCTTTTATATGGTATACCTAGAATAATTAATTCCTTTTACAGAGGAGTTTGAGACTTAAGTTACCATGGTAAAAATAAAAGGCTAAGGACAGAGCAAGCAAATTAACTTTGGGATGCTTACACTTGATGAAGTCATTTTCCTTGGATCTGGAAAATATGATCATTCATGTTTGTTTGTTTGTTTGTTTCTTATTGGATAGTTTCTTTATTTACATTTCAAATGTTATCCCCTTTCCTATTCTATCTTCCCCCCTTCTTCTATGAGGGTGTTCTCCCCCCACCCACTCACTCCTACTCACTTCTACTCCCTGCCTTACATTGGGGCATTGAGCCTTAACAGGACTAACAGCCTTTCCTCCCATTGATGCCCTACAAGGCCATCCTCTGCTACATATGCAACTGGAACCCAGGGTCACTCCATGTATAATCTTTGGTTGGTAGTTTAGTCCATGGGAACCCTGGGGTGTATGATTGGTTGATATTGATGTTGTTTCTATGGTGATGCAAGCTCTGTCAGCTCCTTCAGTCCTTTTTTAACTCCTCCACTGGGGACCTCGTGCTCAGTCCAGTGGTTAGCTGCCAACATTCACCTGTGTACTTGTCAGGCTCTGGCAGAGTCTCTCAGGAGACAGCTACACCAGTCTCTTGTCAGGATACACTTGTTGGCATCCACAATAGTGTCTGGGTTTGGTGACTGTATATGGAATGGATCCCCAGGTGGGGCAGGCTCTGGATGGCCTTTCCTTCAGTCTCTGTTCCACATTGTGTCTCCATATTTTCTCTCATTAGTATTTTGTTAGCCCTTCTAAGAACTGAAGTACCCACACTTTGGTCTTCTTCCTTCTTGTGTTTCATGTAGTCTGTAAATTATATCTTGGATATTCCCAACTTTTGGGCTAATATCTATTTATCAGTGAGTGCATAGCATGTATGTTCTTTTGTAATTGGGTTACCTCACTCAGGATGATATTTTCTAGTTCTAACAATTTACCTATGAGTTTCATGAAATCATTGTTTTTAATAGCTGAGTAGTATTCCATTGTGTAAAAAGACCTAATACCAATACTCTTCAAAATTTTCCACAAAACAGAAATAGAAGGAACAACACCCATTTGATTCTATGAAGCCACAATTACTCTAGACCACACAAAGACCCAACAAAGAAAGAGTATTTCAGACCAATTTCTCTTATGAATATTTATGCAACAATACTCAATAAAATTCTCACAAATCAAATCCAAGAATGCATCAAAGTGATCATCCATCATGATCAAGTAGGTTTCATCCTAGGGGTAAAGGGATGGTTCAATATACAGAAATCCATCAATATGATCCACTATATAAACAAACTCAAAGGAAAAAAAAAAACAGGATCATCTCATTAGATGCCGAGAAAGCATTTGACAAAATTCAACACCCTTTCATGGTAAAAGTCTTGGAAAAAATCAAGAATTCAAGGTCCATACATGTACATAATAAAAGCAATATACAGGAAACCAGTATCTAAAACAAACTAAATAGAGAGAAACTTGAAGAAATCCTACTAAAATCAGGGACTAGACAAGGCTGCCCACTTTCTCCCTACCTATTCAATATAGAACTTGAAGTCCTAGCCAGAGCAATTACACAACAAAAGTAGATCAAAGAGATACAAAATTGGATAGGAAGCATGTAAAATATCACTATTTCCATATGATAGGATCATATACTTAAGTGATCCCAAATATTTCACCTGAGAACTCCTAAATCTGATAAACAACTTTGTCAATATGGTTAGATAAAAAAATTAACTCAAACAAATCAGTAGCCTTCCTCTACCCAAAAGGTAAACAGGTTGAGAAAGAAATTAGGGAAATGGCAGCCCTCACAATAGTCACAAATACTATAAAATTCCTTGGTGTGACTCTTAACCAAGCAGGGAAAGGTCTGTTTGACAAGAACTTCAAGTCTCTGAAGAAAGAAATTGAAGAAGATCTCAGAAGATGGAAAGATCTCTCATGCTCATGGATTGGCAGGATTAATATATTAAAAACGTCCATCTTGCTGAAAGCAATCTACAGATTCAATGAAATCCCCATCAAAGTTCCAGCTCAATTCTTCATAGAGTTAGAAAGAACAATTCTCAAATTGATTTGCAATAACAAATAGCCCAGGATAGTGAAAACTATTCTCAAAAACAAAAAACATCTCGGGGAATCATCATCCCTGACCTCATGCTATATTACAGAACTATAAAAAAAACAAACAAACAAAAAAAAAACTGTATGATGTTGGTACAGAGACAGGCAGGTAGATCTATAGAATAGAATTGAAGACCCAGAAATGAACCCACACACCTATGGTCACTTGATCTTTGACAAAGGATCTAAAACCATCCAGTGGATAAAAGACAGCACTTTCAACAAGTGTTGCTGGTTCAACTGGTAGTCGGCATATAGAAGAATGCACATGAATCCATTCTTATCTCCGTGTACAAAGCTCAAGTCCAAGTGGATTAAGGATGTCCACATGAAACCAGATACACTGAAATTAATTGAAGAGAAAGTAGGGAAGAGCTTCAAACAATGGGCACAGGGGAAAGTTTCCTGAACAGAACACCAATGTATGCTCTAAGAAAAAAAATAGACAAATGCGACCTCATACAATTTCAAAGCTTCTTTAAGGCAAAGAACATTGTGACTAGGATCATTCATGTTTTCCTTTGTTTCTGTCCTTGTTTTCTGTCCAGTTTTTTTTATAGTGTAAGATCATAAAATTGGTTTATACAGAGTTGATAATGCTTTCTCATGACCACGGAGACTGACAGAATATATATTATGATGCTAATCAACTTTTAGTAAACACTCTCTTCTACATTGCTACATTTTGTTATATCCCCATGTCACAGAAAAATGTATAACAAAAATCTCTGAAAACTTTCTTATAATTGGGAGTAGTTGCTTTCCTGAACATTCCATTATAATTGCTGCATCTTCTATGAAAGTTCACTATCAGGTACTATTAACAATTAGGATTTCAGCATAGGAATTGTGAGGAACAGCAACAACAACAACAAAAAAATCTCAGTCTAAAACATAGGCTTTCTTCCAATCGTGCAAGGAGTGTCACATTATCATGTGCTTGTCCTTACCCAATTTAATCATTTGGATTAATTATCTTTTAAAAGATATCTGTGAAAAGAAAGTAGATTCTGTTTCAGTGATGTTTCTACAATGTCTAAGAAGCAACATGAGGATATTAGATATTAGAACTGGCAGAAAATGTAATAAAAATACAGTAATATTTGCCTTCGATACTTTGTGTCACTTGTACAGAGGGTTTAAGGAAGGGTTTGAAGAGAAAAATTATTCTTATGAGCTAGAGTTTAATATCAAATGTCACACATTTGGTTTAACATTCCATGTAAGTAAGAACACTTATATCAAAACAGAACATATTTCACCACACTTTAAAGCCCAACAAAATATCTCTTCATACAAACTGTCAGTCAAAGCTGTTTTGATATTAACTTTGATTCGAATGATCTATTTTAATTCATATAAACAATTTTTCCTCTTTTATGTACTATACAGGTATTGGCTTGGTTTATTAAATCACATAAAAATTAAGCCATGATCATAAGCAGAATATGATTAAACATAAGTAAACATAACATGAAATTATTTAAATGGGATCTTGCATGTAGAGTGCTATTAAAATTAGAGAAAACTATTCAATTACCTTAATGGGAACCATTATACCAATTATATCCACAATATATCTCAAGAGTGAATATTTCTCAGAGAAATACAGGTTGCCCTAGGTTCTGGGAGTACTGTCAGTATACTAGCCCCTTAAAAGCTCATCTCATTTGCATGGTACTGCCTACATCCCTGAGCTTCAGTGGCAACCTATTTCTAATGATTAAGGTACCTGAGTATTAGAAGTTCAAATATTTTCATTTACCCAGCAATAATTCCAAATGACTATTTGGTTTTGTTGTTCTTCTTAAGTTGGCAAAGCATTTCAGGCCAGATTCCATATAGACATTCTTCTTGTTGCCATGCATCAGAATTGTAGGCTATAATTTTCTTCCACAAAAGGATTCTAAGTTTCGAATTCTGTCTCAAGACCTCATTCTGGGTAATTCAACAGTCAACACTTCTTGGCGGAGTTGCTCCTGCTGATAAGATGGTATTTTGAACAGGATTTCCTGGCACAAGGCTGTCAGTGGGCACCTCATTATATTGATATGTAGAATACAGATAAATTGACAAAAAGATAATAATACACATGTCAAAATTTTTACGATAGTAGTATTACATAATGGTTGATAACTACGAAATTGAAGATCACAGAAAAGAATTGAAAATCTGAATGAATGAATAAAAATTCATAGACAGATAACAGAATATCATATATTCCTTTTATTTGGATTCTCTAGATATGTAATATGCATATAAACATTTGCATATGTACACACATATTCATCTTGATATTTTCTATCTATATCAAAATCTCTATCTATGTATACATGTAGCCAAGTACAAACATATATGCATAAACTCGAATATATGTACACATGCACACATATACATATATACCATGTACATATTCATATACTTATATATCATATATAAATATACATATATGTATGTTTTCAACTTATTATGTGGAGTGGTTTGAATTTGCTTGGCCCAGGTCGTGTCACTATTAGAAGGCATGGCCTTGTTGGAGGAGGTGCGTGTCACTGTGGGGCTGGGCTTTGAGGTCCTCTTTCTAGTTGCCTGGAAGTCAGTCCCCTCCTAACTGCACTCAGATCAAGATGGAGAACTCTCCATTCCTTCTCCAATGCCATGACAGCTTGGATTCTGACATGCTTCCCACCATGATAATAACGGATTGTAACTCTGAAACTGTAAGTCAGTCCCAATTAAATGTTGTGCTTTATGAGAGTTGTCTCAGTCATGATATCACTCCACAAAAAGGAAACTCCAAAACACCTGATTACTAGATATGTTTTTCAAATTGTATTAGAGTTAGTAGGATTCAAGAAAGTTACTTTATGTCTGAGTCCATACTCATAACCGCATGGCTTTCATGTTCTCAGATTTCAAGTACTATATTTCAATAATTTTAAAATTCATTCTATATCCTATTTACAGTCCCTCCTCCTTTCTTTCCTCTCAGGTTCACCCTTACAAATTCCTCCACACACACCCCCCATTGCCCTTCTCCTCATTCTCAGAGAAGGTGGACATGCCCCCTTGGGTATCACCCTACCCTGGGACGTCTAGTCTAAGCAGACCATCCAGGTAGGGAGAAAAAAAGGCAGTGTCATGGAACAGAGGCAATAACAACCCCCTCCCCAAACACACCATTTGTTAGGTGACACACATGAAGACCAAGCTGCACATTTGTTACAAATGTGTAGGGGGCATAAACCCAGCCTCTCTATGCTTCCTGGTTAGTGGCCCATTCTCTGTGACTCACCAAGGGACCAGGTTAGTTGTCTCTATACATCTTCTTGTGGTGTCTCTGAGCCTTCCAGCTTGTACAATTTTATCCCCCACTCTTCTAGAAGAATCCTCGAGTTTTGCCTCATATATGTCTTTGGGTCTCTACATCTGCCTCCATCTCCTGCTAGGATGATAGATGAAGCCTCTCAGGAGACAGTTATGCCAGGTTCCTGTCTACAAGCATAACAGAGCATCATTAATAGTGTCAGGGGTTGAGTCTTCACATGGGATAAGTCTCATGGTAGGGCAGTCATTGGTTGGCCACTCCCTTGGTCTCTGTTCCATCTTTATCCTTGTACATCTTGTAGGTAAGAAAAATTCTGCGTTGAAGATTTTGTGGGTAGATTGATGTCACCCTCCTTCCTCAAATGAGTTTTCCTTGTAAAACAACAGTGAAGTCTTTGAAATAAATTCAGCAAGGAAAATCAAATATATTTTATTTGTTTTAAGTACAACAAACCATTTTAATAAACAAAACCAATGTTTTATTTTAAAATATTTGGTAGAAAAGATTGGATAGTACATCTAAATAAGTATTTAATATTCTTGGGTATTGAATCTCAATATCTAACAAATCAATGATTTGATGGAATCTAAACAAAGCTTTGAATTGATTGAAGGTATTGGGTATTTTTCAAAACAAATGAGACAAATAAATTTTTTTCTCTATTAAGGAACTCAAAGGGCTCCTGAATTCTAGAGATGCTTGGAATTGTGCGTTGACACTCTTGACATTTAGAGACTCATTTTTTCTCACCGTCTGGCAATGTAATTATCTTGCTAACATATAGAATCTAAGTGTCTTGTCAGAACTAGCCCTGTAAAATGCCCACTGGCAATCTCAGTCTACTTATTTTCTGTCTGGCCCAATTTGTTTTCTTTCTCCCCAGTAATTGATTTAAACACTCTAGCCAATTGTAATAAACTGTTCTGCCTCTGTACATTGTTATAAGCTATTCTCATTTACAGTATCTCTCTTTGAAACAATTCATGGTTTCTGGACCTAGCTTGTATTTGCATGGAACTCTACTTATTTGTCTCTTCATTTTCTTTTAGTCTCTTTACTACTCTGGGATGAAACTGAATAAATATCTCAATTTCTGAGGCCATTGTTTGTTTGAGCTTCATTACAAAGTAGGCTCCTAACAACAATAAATTAAGAAAATTGAGATAATTCATTCCTTTATAGATTTTTTGATAAGTTACATAATAGGTAATGTAGTGTTTTCTTGTATATTAGATTCAATATTGAAAAAAGTTATGATGGATACCCTACACAAGGAATGCTTTTTGTGCATATGTTTTAATAAATATAAGTAAATGATTAATATACTTTGAATCAAATATTTATCTTATAGTAGTTATTTCTTGATTTAAAAATATGAATTTAAAAAAAGATTTAGAGAGACTGATAGCTAGTCTGCTCCCCTGAAGATACCATATCCTGAGCCATCCTAGAAGATATGTTGTACTCAGAGAAGTTGGTAAGAACCCTCCCGAAGTTCCACAGCTTCTGCTGGGAGCCAAGTGGCCTCGGGACCCATTACCCCCCAAAACAACCATCCACCAAGTACCACTCACCTCACACCTCGTCCATTCTGCAGGGACAGACTGCTAGCTAGTCTGTTCCCCTGAAGACACCATATGCTGAGCCATCCCATGAGATCTACTGCACATAGGGCAACTGGCATCCCAGGAGATGCACTACAAGCAACACAACTGATACTGTTGGGCAACGGGAGCGGGGAAGTAAAGGGGGTGGGAGAGAAATATCATCTGGCCAGAGCTCTGGTGCTCTGGGCAGGTAGATACGGGGGACTGCTGTGTGCTCTCCATGCAGCCCCAGCTGGGCATCTGGCTGTGGGAAGCCACGGAACTCTAGTCTGCAAGGGTAGAGAGGGAGAAATCTGGGGTCTCTGGGCCTTAAAGAGGCCAGACATGACAGGTTTTAGCTTTTGGGCATCGCAGGACATCAGTGGACACCATGGAAGAGCTGAGAAAAGATTGAGGACCATGGGGGCAGCTCGATCATTCCAAGGGCTATAGGAAGAAGAAGACAGGGAGAAAGGGGGCACTGGGTGGTGCCTATGTGGGCAAACGTCCTTGGAAACCCTAAGAGGCCTTCCCATGGGAGATTAGACATGGCTCTTTAGGGGAAGGCCTATTCCATCGTTCAAGTACGGCAGGTCTTGATGAGCAGAGACAGTCCATGGTTTTAGAGCTTTATTGTAGAAAGACAGAGAAATGATAGAAGAAGAGAGACTAGCCATGGCCACATGGAGGGGAGTGAGGGAGGGGAAGAAGGAGAGCTAGAGATGAGAATGAGAGGTAAGAGCTTAAGAGACAGCAGAGGGCCAAGCAGTCTCTTTTATAGTGGGCTGGGCTTTGTTGAAGTTGCAGGGTAGCTGTAGGGAGGAGCATCACTGGCTATTGTCAGGTAACAGTGAGCATGAAGTCTAGCTAGAATACCAGGAGCTTGGGGACTTAACTGATAATCACAGGATTATGGGACTAGGGCTCCATGGTATCAGGCACCTATATGTCTGGGAATGTGACTCACTGTTATAGCCCTTGTAGAGTTTTCTGCTGGGTCTCTGGAGTAAGAATCATTCAACCAAAACACAGACTGCCTTTCATGGTCCCACATGATACCACAGTCTGAAGGCATCCCAAGAGATCCTCTGCATATAGGGTAACCGAGGAACTGATTGCCAGCATGTCTGCTCTCTTGAAGGCACCACAGTTTGAAGGCATCCCTGGAGCTCCTCTGTATAGAGGGCAACTGGGTAGCAGACACCAAAGACTGAAGACCTCCCAGGGGCTCTGTGGCAGGCAGGGCAACAGACCCAACAGACTGAAAGCCTCCCTGAAGTTCTGCTGCACACAGAGAAACAGAAACCACAGTCTGTAGGCACCCCTTGGGAACAGCCTCACACAGGACAACAGCTTGTCTGCTCCTCTGAAGACCCAACAGTCTGAAGACCTCCCAGGAGAGCTACTGCAACCAGGGCAACAGATCCACAACTTCTCTGCCCTTCAAAAGAGCCACAAGTTGGAAGGCCCCACAGGTGGTCTGCTACAGCCACAATCACAAGACTACCATGAGAGCTGAAGCAACCCAGGGACAAAAGAGAAAGATTCCAGACAGAGTCACTCAGACCAGCAAACACCAGGGATAACCAGATGATGAGAGGCAAGAACAAATCCATAAGCAACAGAAAACAATATACTTGGGCATCACCAGAGCCCACTTTTCCCACCACAGTAAGCCCTCAATACCCCAACATAACTAAAAATCAGAAAGCTGATATAAAATCCTATCTCATGAAGATAATAGAGACCTTTAAGGAGGATATAAATAACTCACTGAAAGAAATACAGGAAAACACAGGTAAATAGGTAGATATCCTTAAAGAAGAAGCAAATAAATCTCTTAAAGAAATATAGGAAAACACAATCAAACAGAAGAAGGAATTAAATAGATTGTCCCAAGACCTAAAACTGGAAGTAGAAATAATAAACTAACCAAAAATGGAGGCAACCATTGCAATAGAAAACCTAGGAAAGGGGTCAGGAATTACAGATGTAAGAATACAAGAGATAGAAGAGAGAATCTCAAATGAAGAAGATACTTTAGAAGATAATGACACAACCATCAAAGAAAATTGAAAACATAAAAATCTCCTAATTCAAGAAATCCTGGAAATCTAGGACACAATGAAAAGACCAAATCTAAGAATAATAGAAATAGAGCAGAACGAAGATTCCCAGCTCAAAGGACCTGAAAATAACTTCAACAAAAATCATAGAAGAAAACTTACTCAACCTAAGGAAAGAGATGCCGTAAAGGTACAAAAAGCCTATAGAACACCAAATAAATGAATCCAGAAAAGAAAACTATCTTTTCACATAAAAATCAAAACATTAAACACACAGAAAAAAGAAAGAATATTAACAGCAGCGAGCAGAAAGGGCCAAGTAACATATAAAGGTAGACCTAACAGAATTATACCAGACTTTACAACAGAGACTGTGAAAGCCAGAAGAGTCTGGTCATAGATCATGCAGACTCTAAGAGAACACAAATGCCAGCCCAGGCTACTATACTCAGAAAAACTTTCAGTCAACAAAGATGTAGAAAACAAAATATTCCAGGAAAAATAATTCAAACAGTATCAAGCTACAAATCCAGCCCTACAGAGAATCCTAGGGAAAAAAACTCCAACACAAGGAAGGTACCTACACCAAAGAAAAGACAATATATTAAGCATCTCACAACAAAGACAACAGGAGAGAACCACATGCACATAAAGCAACCTCTAAAACCAACATAACAGAAAACAACAGTCATCCATCTTTAATATCTCTCAATATTAATGGACTCAACTCACCTTTAAAAAGACAGAAGCTAACAGACTGGATACCAACAAGGTCCAGCATTTTGTTGCATACAAGAAACAGCCAGGCATGGTGGCAGACGCCTTTAATCCCAGCACTCAGGAAACAGAGGCAGGCAGATTTCTGAATTTGAGGCCAGCCTGGTCTACAAAGTGAGTTCCAGGACAGCCAGGGCTATACA
>NC_034610.1:39719245-39728033 GCF_900095145.1 Mus pahari | reverse complement strand
AAAGGAAAGGAAAGGAAAGGAAAGGAAAGGAACACACCTCAATAACAAAGATAGGAATTATCTCACAAGAAAAGGTTGGAAAATGTTCTTGCAAGCAAATGGTCTCAAGAAACAAACTAGAGTTGACATCCTAAAATCTAATAAAAATAGACTTTCAACCAAATGAGGGAGCACACTTCATATTTATCAAAGGGAAAAATCTACCAAGAGAAAGTCTCAAATCAGAACATCTATGCTCCAAATACATGGGCAATCACATTCATAAAAGAAACTTTACTAAAGTTCAAAACTCAAACTGAACCCCACACAATAATAATGGGAGACTTCAACACCCTACTCTCACAAGTGGTCATTGAAACAGAAAGTAAAAAGGGATACAGTGAAACTAGTAGAGGTTATGAATCACATGAATTTAACAGATATTTACATAACATTTCAATCTAAAGTAAAAGAAAATACCTTCTGAGCACCTCATAGTACCTTCTCCAAAATTGACCATATGATTGGTCACAAAACAACCTTTAACCAAAACAAGAAGATTGAAATAACTCAATGTATCCTATCAGATCAGCATGGCATAAGGCTCCTCTTCAATAACAGCAAAATCAATGGAAAGCCCACTTATACACAGAAACTGAACAGTTCTCTACTCAGTGATAACTTGGTCAAGAAAGAAATAAAGAATTTAATGAAAATATTGACACATCAGATTGGAACTTATAGGACACAATGAAAGCAGTGCCAAGACAAAAATGCATAGCCCTAAGTGTCTTGGTACAAAACTAAAGAGATGGTTTTTTGTTTTTCGTTTTTGTTTGTTTGTTTGTTTGTTTGTTTTTTAATTTTTAGTAATTATATCGATAGAAAACAAAACACATTTTAAATACAAAACATTAAGTAGGCTAATAAGATCATTATTAATATAAGTCAATAAGTAAAATGGCAAGACAATTTTTATATACATAAACAAATGAGAAATAATTGTTTTTCTTCGTTTTCTTGGCTACTTGCTTTATTTATATTTCTTTTTTTAACTTATTTTATTAGGTATTTTCTTCATTTACATTTCAAATGCTATCCTAATGTCCCCTATACCCTCCCCCTGCCCTGCTCCCCTGCCCACCAACTCCCACTTCTTGGCCCTGGCATTCCCCTGTATGGGGCATATAAAGTTTGCAAGACCAAGGGGCATCTCTTCCTAATGATGGCTGACTAGAACACAGAGACCCCAGTGGAGGAGCTAGAGATATTACCCAAGGAACTGAAGGGGTCTGCAACCCTATAGGTGAAACAATATGAACTAATCAGTAACCCCAGAGCTCGTGTCTCTAGCTGCATATATAGCAGAAGATGGCCTAGTCAACTAAAGAGATCTTACACTAGCAAATTAACAGCACACCTGAGAGCTTTAGAACAAAAAGAAACAAAAGAACCATAGAAGAGTAGACAGCTGGAAATAGTGAAACTCAGGGGCAAAGTCAACCAAATAGAAGCAAAGAGAACAATACAAAAAAAAAATCAACAAAACCAAAAGCTTTTTCTTTGAAAGAATCAACAAGATAGATAAACCCCTAGCCAAACTAAGTATAGGACCCAGAGGAAGTATCCACACTAACAAAATCAGAAATATATAGGGAGACATAAAAACAGAAATGGAGGAAATTTAAAAAAAAAATCATCAGATCCTACTACAAAAGCCTATGCTCAACAAAACTGGAAAATCTAGATAAAATTGATGTTGTTTTTAGACAGATACAGCATACCAAAGCTAAACAAGAGTAGGTAAACTATCTAAACAGGCCCATACCCCATAAGGAAATAGAAGTCATTAAAAATCTGACAACTAAAAATACCCCACGGCCAGATGGATTAAGTGCAGAATTCTACCAGAATGTCAAAGAAGACCTAATACCAATATTTCTCAAACCAGACCATAAAATATAAATTATTCCTTGAAGTCACAATTACTCTAGTCTCTAAACCACACAAGGACCCAACCAAATCAGAGAACTTTAGACCAGTCTCACCTATCAATATTGATGCAAAAATACTCAATAAAATTCTTGTAAACCAAATCAAAGAATACATTAAAACAATCCTTCACTATGATCATGTAGACTTCATCCCAGTGATGCATTAAAATCCAACAACATAATTCACTATATAAACAAACTCAAGGAAAAAAATCACATGATAATCTCTTTAGTTTCAGAAAAAGCATTTGACACAATACAACACACCTTCGTGTTAAAAATATTGGAGAGATCAGGAATTTAAGGCCCATACATAAACATAATAAAAGCAATTTACTGCAAACCAACAACCAACATCAAATTAAATGGAGAGATACTTGAAGCAATCCCACTAAAATTAGGGACAATACAGGGATGCCCACTCTCCCCACTCTCCCCACTTTCCCCATATCTATCCAATATAGTACTCAACGTGCTAGCTAGAGCAATAAGACAACAAAAAAAGATCAAAGGGATACAAATTGGCAAAATCACTATTTACAGATGATATGATAGTATATATAAGCAATCACAAAAACTCTACCAGATAACTTCTCCAGATCATAAACAACTTCAGCAAAGTGTCTGGGTATAATTTAATTCAAATAAAGTATAGGAGAATGGGAGGGCAGGGAGATAGAAGTGGGTGGGTGGGTGGGTGGGTGCATTGGGGGAAACACCATCATAGAAGCAGGGGGAAAGGGGAATGGGATAAGGAGATTTTGGAGGGGAAACCAGGTAAGGGGGATAACATTTGAAATGTAAATAAAGAAAATATCTAATTAAAAAATTAAAAAAATATATATTATCAACCAAAACATAGCCAGGGCCAAATGGTTTTAGCACATAATTCTACCATATTTTCAAAGAAGAGCTAATTCCAGTACTCCTCAAAATATTGGTATAATAAAAACAGAAGGAATTTTGTCAAACTCACTGTATAAGACCATAGTCATCCTGATAACTAAATTGCATAAAGACTCAACAATGAAGGAGAATTTCAGATCAATTTCCCTTAAGAAGACATCCATGATGAGCAAGTAGACCAGAAATGCAGGGATGGTTCACTATATAAAAATCCATCAACACAATTCACGGTATAAACAAACTGAAAGAAAAATAGACGCATAATCATTAGATTTGATGCTTAAATATCTTCAGCAAATTCTAACATACTTTCATATTAAATATTTTGGAGAGATCATATATACTTGGAGCATATGTAAACTCAAATTTATTTTAATATACAGCAAAACAATAGCCAACATCACATTGAATGGAAAGAAACATAAAGTAATTCCACAAAAAGAGAGATAATATAAGGCTGTCCACTCTCTATCTCTTCAATATAACACTCGAAATCTTAGCTAATGCAATAAGACAACTAAAACAGAGCAAGGGGATCCAAATTGGAAGGTAAGAAATTAAAGTATTGCTCTTTGCAGATGTCAAGATTTTTCCTTCCTCAAATGGGCTTGAGATCTGATGAAAAATTTCCCTAGTGAAGAAATCTACATAATTGGGACATATCATTAAATGTTCATCATCCCTATTGATTAAACAAATAAAAATCAGAACAACTTTTAGACTTCATGTTAACTTAGTCAAAAGGACAAGTTCAACAAAATAATTGACAGCAATTTTTAGAAATGATATCATCAAAAGAAAAGATTCAATTACAGGTGCTTGTACTACAAACTGGTACAATCACTCTGGAGTTTAGTGTGCACAAACTCACAAAGCTAACCATAAGTCTACCGTATGGCACAACAATACCACTCTGCTGTCTATGCTTAAAGGATTCCTCATCCTACTTTCAGAGCAATGTTTATTTCTACCCTGTTAATAATGGCCAGGTTGTAGAACTAATAAAGATATCCGAATATTTTCTGTATCTAATGATTATATGGTATATATATATATATATATATATATATATATATATATATATATATATATATATATCATAGAATACTATTCATTAGTAAGGAAAATTGAAATCATGATTTTTTTTAAATATGTAGAATTAGAAAAGATCCTATTGAGTGAGTTAATTCTGGCCAGAAAAGCAAGTTTGTAAGTTCTTTCACATCTGTAAGTTCTAGCTTCACTTGCAATTAAATATCCTAGAGTAACTCTGGAAAGCTGGAGAGTGAAAGAAGAACATCACATAAGCTTTTGCAGACCTTGAGGAGCACAGAAATATAGGGACAATAGCAAGATAGAAGTGATGAAAGGAAGAAATGGAAAAATGGAGTTTAATTAGAGAGGGGAAGAAGTATGGAGGAAGGTAAAGTAGCAGTATAAAGATCTGAAAACTCATAAGACATCATACTGTTAACTATGTACAAATGCCTATGTTACATACATGCCTTTGCATATCAATGCATATATAATTGAAGTGAAAACTTCTCATCTGGGCTAAGAGTACTCCCTATAACAGCAATAGATTATCTAAACACAAACAACATGAAAAACAAACAACAGCAAAAACACTCTAAAACCATCAACACTAAGCCTTAGAAGTCACCCTGAGTTGCTGTTCAAAGTTGTCCAAGAGATTTCCAAGTCACAGGCTATTGCTGTTGCCCTTGATTTTCCAAGAATCTGGATATAAGTTTCTATTGACGAAGATACCAGGCATTTCAAACTCAGGTCTCAGAGGGCCCAAGATGCATCTGACCTTAAATGCATACTCTTTGTTGAGGAGTAGTTTTCAAGATGTGAGAAGACTCCATGAAAACTTCCAAATGAATGAAGCAACAAATAGTTCTCTCCAGATTATGTCCATGAACCACGACTTGACACAAAGTAAGCATAAAGATGCAATAGTGGCACACATACCTTGGTGGCAACCAAGAGCTTTATAAGTAGTCTTAAGATTTCATCAACGATAAAAAAAAAAAAAATGCCATACCATGTTTTGGCAATGCAACTAAATACCTAGACCTAGTACAGTAACGGATCATGGAGAACACACAACCTCTATTAAGCCAGCACAATCTTTATGATATAAATTGGTATCACTATATTTTCTGATAAATGTCCTCACCTCTTATCAAGAAAGATCCTCTTTGCATTAGATGTACCATTAAAGAAAGCCAAAACTAATCACTATGCACAATTGTGGAGCACAGTCACAACACATACATCTACAACACAAACCTTGTACTTATGGTACAGGGATCATTGCAGAAGACAGAGTGGTAAGATTGTAAGAGGCAGAGAAGCAGGACATTTCCCATGATATTGTATCTCCTATAATGTCAGATGCTGCATTTATTATGTCTCTCCAAGACATGAACAAGAATGATACAAATGGACACGCTTAGTTGGAAGGGGAAAGCTCATGAGTCCTCAAAGAAGTATAGGCAAGTATGGAATGTTGAAAGAATAAGACAGCTTTTCTGTGGGAGGAGGACAGCAGTTGATTATCCAATACCAACTGATTACCTGTGAAAACATACACATACAAATGACATTGTTGACTAAACAATGCATGTTTCAAGATACCTATAGGTATATAGCAACCCTTACAGAAAAAGCTAAAAAGGAAGTCATGAATCTGAGACGGAACAAAGGGTTACACATGAGGAGTTGGAGAATGAATAGTCGACATGGTGAATGATCTAATTTTATTACAATCTCAGAGGTAAAATAAATCATAATAAAAAATGATAGAACTGAATTTTAGTATGTCTAGCATTTTATGAAATAATGATGTGGGCACTATAAATTATAATAGTGTTAACCTCAGTTGTTATGTTCATGAAAAATGTACAACAGAATGTTATATAGAGTCCAAATTGACCATCCTATTAAATAAATTTACCTAAATTTCAAAGTTTTGAATTTTAAAATAATTACATTTTTTTTGTTGTGTTCTAACTTCTCTGCCCTTCTTATCCTCGCTCAGAATATAACACTGTCATATCTCAGGAAGTAGCAAACCACAGCCACACTTTATGCATCATATTTTACATCCAAAATCCTATTCTCAGGTTTTAGTAGGTGTTGAAAATCTCAGACACAGATTTTTTTCTTTAGCTTCTTAACTAATTGGGTATGTGCAGTTCTGGTATATTCTGGTAAAGATGCCCAATATATATGAACCAATTCTAACAAATATGAAGTATTTATTAAATATTTAATTGATTTCCTATAACTATTAAAACAAAAAAGTTACCATACCTTATTTTTACTTCAAAAAATTAATATATTTTTATATCTCACAGGGGAATATAGCTTACTATGGTTTGTTGTGTTTTTTTAAATTTTTATGTAAACATCATATACATTCCTTACTGAATTGAAGATGTTAAAGAAGACTAATTTATACTTCAGTAGTCACTATCTTAATAAAAATTGTACACACACAGTTCTCTCAGTAATGTATTCTCAATGCTTAATTCACACGAAGCACCCAGAAGAGTTAGAATTTTTTTATCTTAAAAAGTTTTTAAGCTAGTGGAAAAAGAAAGTATGCTGGAAATATAAAAATAAAACTCATAAATAAATGACACAAAACATGTCAAAATGAAAATTGGAGGAGAAGTCAAATAATAAATAGAACTCTGATTTAGAATGATTTTCTTCTAATTTGTAGCTTTCATACTGGCAGTGTTTGGTTAAATAAATAAAGATACTAAACTAAAAGAGTGTTTCAAAATAATTTATATTGTGCCAATAGTAATGGAAAGCAGAAAACATTATCTCTGGAACTGATTTATAAATGTAAACTAGTAAAACTTAAAATTGCTAGCATTGTTATAAAGATTTTCAATTTCAGTGAGCAGACCTGTTTGTGAATCACTCATAACGTGGTCTCCTATTTGGTAAAGATCACAATTAATCACAGTGGTTTTGCACTTTGGTATATTGTAAATAAATGTTACATCCTGCAAAACACCAGAACAAAAATATTTGTACTAGAAATTTTATTTAAATTCTTATGATTAAGTTTTTTAAAGATAATTTAGTACTTGAACCATTCTAAGTCATCACAGTGCTTTTACATTGAAATTATGATGGATTCTCCTGATGTATCTTGTACCTCAGAGAAAGAGGAAGAAGGAATTTGTATGACAATAAATGAACGTCAGACACATGAAGATGAAATCATTTCAGTTCTCTGAAACCCAAGGTGACCACAGTGACTATTATTTTCATCTTGGCATCAAAGGGGAAAAAAATTTCTGTTTTTATGCTACCCAAAGAGGATCGTGCAGGAATGGTGATGCTTTCTTCATGCTCTTTAGTTGCAGCACATTTATTTTATTTGATTATTATAGTAAGATCATACTGAACTCCTGAATAAATTATGACATTTTTACTACTTAAAATATTAAAATTCAGAAAATATACAGGTAAGCTATCTATCGTGCTATAAATATCTTTTGGCTATAATATGTAAATAAAAAAATTGACTTGCATCTTGTCATTATAAGTGTTGAAAGGGCTTATAATAATGGATAATGCTAGAAATTATGTGAAGACAATGTATTTTATTCCAACTGTTTCTTCAAATGTTTATGTGATACACACACACACACACACACACACACACACACACATACACACACACACTTACTTGAAAAGGAACATGTTTTAGTCTTTCCTATGAATATAAGTATGGACAGACAGATTACTTAGCACATTTGATATCTTCAAGAATATTTTATTAAACCTAAACATTTTATCTAAATATGCTTAATCATATAAAAATATAATTTACATTCTAAAATACTAAAATTAAAGTGTGTTACTTTGAGGAAGACTTTAAAACTGGGGAATGATCATCTTTTGGTTCTTTCTGGTTTTGTCTCTTCCATAATGATGAAAACATTCATCATTTTCATGATTATTCAAACAACAATGGAAGAGCTAGGAGAAGGACTATAGGATCTGAAGGGGTTTGCAAACCCATAAGAACAATATCAACTAACTGGAACATCCAGCACCCCCAGAGACTAAACCACCAGCCAAAGAGTATAGATGGAGAGATCTAGGACTACAGATACATATGTATCAGAGAATGGCTTTATCTGACATTAATGGGTGGGGAGGAGGCTTGATGTCCCAGCATAGGGGAATGCTAGAGGGGTGAGGCTGGAGTGGGTAAATGGATGATGGAGTACCTCCATAGAGTCAAAGTGGAAGGGAGAGGGGAAGATGATGGGAGTGGTGATGGAGAGGTAACCAGGAAGGGGGGAATATATCATTTTAGATGTAAATGAATAAAATGATTCACAATAAATAACAAAGTAAACCATTTTATTTAGCAGGAGTAGCATCAGTATAGTTCTATAAATATAAGGAGGGTTGGTTATAAGGTAAGTGAAGGAATTCAAAACCAAAGAAGCTTGATAATGGAACTAGATAAGGAAATAATATCAGACAATGAACGATAAATACAGCTTTTTAAAATGTATACATGGGGTAAAAATGGATTGTTTTTTCAGGCTAAAACCAGTGAGACATTCTCTTCAGTTAATTATATGCATTTTATGTTCTTTTCTGAAACCTCTGGGACACCCATCAAAGACACATTTTCAAAATATTCTGAAAACTATCCAGCACTCTGTATTTCAATCAATTCGGAAAAGGATAGAAGGAGGGGGAGGAGGAGGAAGAGGAGGAGGAGGAAAAGAGGACGAGGGAAAAACATCATGAAACAAATAAAACAAAAACTGAAGAAACTCAAGATTAAAAATATTAAAAGAGCCGGGCATGGTGGTGCACGCCTTTAATCCCAGCACTTGGGAGGCAGAGGCAGG
>NC_034610.1:39714791-39719180 GCF_900095145.1 Mus pahari | reverse complement strand
ATATATATATATATATTAAAAGTACATTAGTTGTCAAAACAAAAGTTATAAAGTGTTGTCACCATATTTAGAGGGGTCACCTGCTTTCATCTTGGAGATCAGAACCCATTCCTTTAGAAATATGTTTTCCTTAATGTTCTGACTACTCTTACATCAATGTGACTCCAGTTAGTCACTTGAGAAGTGGAATCAGAATTAATGATGTGCACCCACCAGATTCACCTTTGGTCAGGCCTGAGGTGCACTTTCTTTCTTTTTTATTAATTGTTATTTTATTTATTTACTTGATTAATGGTTAATATTGGTGGGCTCAGCTCACTATAAGCAGTCCCAAACCTGGGCAGGTGGTCCTGAGAGCTCTTGAGAGCAAGTTGAGCAAGCCACAAGGAGTGAGCCAGTAGGCAGTACATCTCCATGGCATTTGCATCACTTCTACCTTCCAAAATTCTGTCTTGAATTTCTGTCCATTCTTCACTAGATGGTGGACATCTTCACAGGCAGCGTAAGATGAAACCCTTTCCTCCCTAGTATCTTTATATCGCAGTATTTTATTACAGCAATAAACCTCCTACCTAGGATGCTTATCATACACCAAAAACTTTGGGAAAAATCAGATTGGTTTAGAAAGAGAAGGGAGTTACTAAGCCCCTGAGGTCACCATAGGTACTCTCATACACATTTACATTTCTTTGTTTTCATGAGTACTCCTTTCATTTTTGGGAGTCTATCTCATCATGCTGGTCTGAAAAGAGCATGCTTATTTGCCACACTTCAATTTGTTTCTACAAACATCCATCACCAAGGCTCACTGTCACTTTCTTCTCAAACCCACTCTGAATTACTTTTGAGTATAGGAGCAGTAGCAGCAAGCAGAGCAGGACAGAACAAGACTCTTTACGAATGGATGGTGAATTTTGCTCGGCCAACTTGGGACGGTTGAGACACACTGTCCCAATATTCCTGCTCTATCTCACTTCTCAGTTAATTTCTTTTTTCCACCTACCATTGATGATCATTTCCCCTATCAAAATACAACAGATTTGCACAGCGGACATGGACAAAAGTCAGAAAACCTTCTAGAGAATTTCTAGAAGACATGTAATAGCTCTCTCTATATATACATCTCTTACATTGTCTGACCAAAGTCTGCTACACTTTAAGAAATGTTCAACATCTTTAGTCATCATGAAAATGAAAATCAAAATGACCCTGAGATTCTGCCTCACACCAATCAGAGTGACTGTATAGAGTGTTTGTGGCTGTATAGGTATTTGTGTACATGTAGGTGGCTGCATAGAGGGGCCAGAAGATGGTTTGAGATCCTAGCACTGGAGATACAGATTTTTTGAGCAGTCTGATATGGATCTGAGGATATAAACTCAGTTTTTCATAAGTGAAAATCAAGGTCTTTTAGTTGCTGTGTAATCCCTCTGGTCCCTCTTATATGTTCTAAAAATTTATTTCTAAATTATAACATTTAACAGTAACATTTCTCTATTAACAGAGAATATTTAGAATTATCAAATGAAAACATGACAATAAAAGTCGTATATCACATTATCAAACACAAGCCAGGGATGTTTACTGTAGTTTTACTATTTTACATGTACCTTAATACAGAGTATTTTACATGGCATATATTCACTGGAATACTTACACATAATATTTTAGAGTTTGCAATGTCTCAAGAGATGAGAATTGTCAACCAACAGACTCCATACTACGTAGGAATTTGTGCCTTTATATTTCAAAATTTGTTTGTAAATCAAAATTAGTTCATAATTAATTTGTGAGGCACTTCATTCTATCTCTTGAACCATTTAAAATCACATTAAAATATAAGAACCATATTGTCATATTTTCTTTATAATAAATGATTTCACCAGAAATAGTTTCTACATGGCAAAGAACATGTCATTTCTTTTTATTGGAGTTTGAAAAGAGCAATTTCTTGATGAAAGCTATACATTTTTAAGCCTCTTGAAAACATACTTGATATAAAAATCAAGCTGCTTTCAAAAATTGTATATTTTTTGATTCTAGAGTACTAACCTACACAAACATTCTTCTCAGAAAGTTGGAAGGGAAACAATATAGGCTCCATGCGTCACTGAAAGTGACAATTCCACTCTGTGAAGGTTCTGCCATATTTTTAAGTCTCTTGATTTCAGCTAAAGGCTCTACATCATTTATGTCTTTGTAGAAATGCATACAGACAAATTCCTGACTGATTGATTGAGATACACATAAATTCAATAGAGAACTATAATGTATTTGTATTAACTACCATAGGTTATTATTCCTGTTGCTACAATGAATGCTTTCTTTCTAGCTTCCTTTATTATTCTGTTTTTTTTTTTTACTTATATGTTTCTTTTTAAATAACCTGGCATACTTTTAATTGTAATGATTTGGAAAAACCACTCTTTATTGAATGTAATATTTATGCTAACTATCACAAAATTGAGCTATTCATTACATTACTTCATCTCACTTGAAATAAAAATTGCATGCGCTTGTGGATTTTATTTCCTGCATAATGCACACATTTCATCGATATGTTCTGTCATTTAGAACTAATTTATTGTTATTAGAGTAGATATTTGGTTTATGGAATATATTCTTTTCAATAATTACTTGTATACTATACTGGTAAGTTCATAATAACTTATCTAAAATATTCATTACATGTAATTGATATCATTTCTCAAGCACTTATTGCATATTACTGAAAAATTTCTTTTAAATTTGCAACCTACTGAATGTTGAAAAAAGAGATTATAGTGACTATAATAGAGACTATAATTTGCTATAACATTTATCATTGTTAAAATTTCAATAATATCTTTTGAATAAATAATATTTAAGCATTTGTCCAATACCTCTTTACTTCTGTCTTAATTTATTGTGAAAAAGGGACTATGAGTATTTATAAACAGATATTAAGGATTATATGTAATAATTATATATATTATAGACATATTATACATATATATATATATATATATATATATATATATATATATATATATTACATATAATTTATTTTGGAAAATCCCAGGCATTATAAAAAAAAAAATCTTGCTGAACGGTGGCAGTGCACGCCTTTAATCCCAGCACTTGGGAGGCAGAGGCAGGCAGATTTCTGAGTTCGAGATCAGCCTGGTCTACAGAGTGAGTTCCAGGTCAGCCAGGGTTACACAGAGAAACCCTGTCTCCAAAAACTAATAAATAAATAAATAAATAAATAAATAAATAAATAAATAACAATCTTAACGTTATTTTATGTTTGAGCAAAAGTACAAAAGAACTGCTCAGTAGTTGCTAATTTTGTTATATAATTTGAGAGCATTTATATAATAAACATTGGGGATTACTTGTTCTTAAATTATCTATAATTCTCAAGTGGAGGGAACAATTATAAACCAAATAGAGAGTACTTTTGTTTAGTGAACTCTATGAACTCTAAAGATTCCATGGACAATTCCATGAAGCCAGCCTTGAGATTTTTTTAATATCACACCCAGCAAATTTGACTGTTGATGCATATACTAGCCATAATATTGATCTTTTAATTTTCCACTGTAATACTGAATATTATTAGCCAATTATAATAATTATATTCATTTATCTTGCAAAACCAAGACATTATTATAGTCATTTGCATGTGAACTCTATAGTAATGCTTCCGACCTGCTATATGGTGCCATAAACCATCCTGTATTGTTATAATATTTATTTATATAATCAGGACATAAATATACCATAAAATACATTTTCTGACAATACTCTTTATTTCCTGACTTTGCTTTCCATTTTATTTAAGAAACAAATTCTTCTTTCCTTTTGTTTGGCTGATTTCATTTTTAACACTTTGATTCATTCCTCTTCACTAATGATTTTAACATATTTTTAACTGCTATGAAATAATAGACAATTCTTTATATGTTCCATATTGGTTGTATTTCATTACCATTACTGTTTACAGTATGTTTTCAGTTCTTAAAATCAGTTATTTGAGAACATTGTACTGTGAGGAATTGCAGGCCAGTATCCAGTTGAGCTGAGGTCTGAACCCCAATGGTCGTAATTCACCCTCATGACATGGTAGATGTTCCCTCAGGCTCCTGGAATTCTGGCCCCTGCCTAAGTTACCACCTCCAACAGCCCCCACAAGAGAAGCATGGTCAGTGGTAACATAAGCAATGGCCCAAGCTTCTCACATTCAGCCTAGACTCCTCCCCAGTTACCTAGCAACAGTGAAGACCATAAAGAGGGGTGTTCGGTGCCACCATGCCCTCTTACTCTTACTCTTATCCTCTTATTCTCACTCCTTTGTCCTCTCACTTCTCTCTCTTCTCTCTTCTCTCTCCTCTCTCCTTTCTCTTT
>NC_034610.1:39707608-39714613 GCF_900095145.1 Mus pahari | reverse complement strand
TCTCTCTCTCTCTCTCTCTCTCTCTCTCTCTCTCTCTCTCTCTCTCTTTCCCCTGCATTTCTAGAATAAAACTCTTAAACTATAGAGTCTCTGCTCCATCAAGGCCTGCTACACACTCTGCTCATTGTTGGGAGCTTCTTCCCCATTCCCTCTGTCCCACAACCCTTGAGTGATAGTGAGATTGCTCCAGGGTGGTTCCTGTCCAGACTTCCTCTTCTCCACCCCCCATCGCATGGGTCAGAGACAATGCCCACCCAGGGCTGAGTGGAAAGCTCCTGGCAGTCTCCCCACGTCTGACTGACCAGAGAATAGAGAAACTCTGGTGGGGCATAGGGCATATCTTTCCTATTCCCCCACTTCCCCCAGCCACACTGGGTCCCCCTTTATTATATTTGGTGTCCAGCATTGTACAGTGCATTTCGATCTAGTTCAAGTCCCCTACCCACCTCCTCTCTGACTTGTACCTCTTTCCTGACTAATATTTGCTGACTGCTCATCAAATTCAAATGTGCTGCCTCTATGCTCTTAGATGTATGGCTTGCAGTGGATTATGGTCTACTCATGAGTAATATAGTTTTAAGGAAAATAGATATTTTCTCCCCAGAAACTACAAATCTCAAGTAGCTCCTCAGAAAGAGGTAGATGCACTTCCTGCCCACCTACCTCCCCCATGCTGGGTTTGGACTGGCTTGAAATTGCATAGATCTTATAATGCTGTCATAACTACTTTAAGTTCATTTGCATAGCTACCTTGTTATGATGAAAGGTATATTCTTTGTAATAATTACTGCTACCCTGTCTCTTACACTTTTTCATGTCTCCTTTAAAATGATTCCAGAGCCTTGGAAGAAAGGAATATGATAAAGATGTTCCATCTAGAACTAGCAATTCCTCAGTCTTTTATTTTATTCCATCTTGTTTAGTTTTGGTTTTCAATGTAGGTGTTGGGAGAAGCATTTATAATTGGATGTTATGATAAATCATTAGACATCAGTTTAATAGTATGTCCATGCAACGGCACTCTGGGCCTCTAGCCTGCCTACCAAAAGTCCTTGACCCAATAATGATACCTTGTGTGAGTTTTATCTTATGGAACAGGACTGAATTCCAATCATAAATTAGTTGATCCCTTCCATGATGCTCTTGCCACTATTGAAACAGTGAATATATATTCCTAGGTCAGCTATTTCTTTTTTTTTTTTTTTACAAAATATCATTTTTTAATTTATTTATTTATATATGTAAGTACACTGTAGCTGTCTTCAGACACTCCAGAAGGGGCCGTCAGATCTTGTTACGGGTGGTTGTGAGCCACCATGTGGTTGCTGGGATTTGAACTCAGGACATTTGGAAGAGCAGTCAGGTGCTCTTACCCACCGAGCCATCTCTCCAGCCCGGACAGCTATTTCTAAAGCTCACAAATTTTAAAGTTGGTTAAGACTGGTTATTACTTTTTCCTCTTGTATTATGACTAGCACCTAACTGCACTAGGTAAATTGTCTAGTAACTCAGGAGTTTCTAAGTTAGTACTATTCTGATTTCTCCATGTTCTATGATTAAATATGTGTGGTCTTCACCAATAGAGTTGTACCATCAAGTTCTAGAGGGTAACAAGAACCATTGGCAAATGCCTATTCATTTTAGTAGCCCATAAAACTTCAGAGGATGGCAACTCTAAAGAACCAATCCTTGGACTGAGTTTTTATATGCTATACGGTGATATCAATATGCTAATTATATTTTAAGCCCCTATCTGATAGATTTTATCATATCACATCACATCATATCATACATAATTAGGCCATCCTACACCCTAGTTGTTCCTGTGCTCTCCTTTCGATTCGCCCACCTGAATTTAGCCCTCCAGTTACATTATTTTACCTTAACCCATCATTTCACTATATTCTATCTCTGTATCTTCTCTCCTGTAGCACCTGCCCACATAACTGCTTCCTAATTTCCTAACCATTATGAGTGCTTTATGGGTATTTCATATATAAATAACACATATAATAATTTATGCTACCATCTGATTTTCTATACTTACATTTCTTAATAGCTGAACCCAATATATAAATCTATCAAATTTTATTATCAATTCTTCAGTTGATAGACATCTAATCTGTTTTCATTTGCTAATAACAGGAGAACTTAGTGCCTATTTTCAAGAATGGTATAACTGGATCTTTTCATATCTTCGGTCTCAGTTTTGGCTTTTTGTTTGTTTGTTTGTTTTAGTTGTAGTTTGTTTTTTGAAACTCTCTACTAATTATGATAATGGATTTACCAGTTTGAACTCCCCCTCACAGTTAATCTGTACATACTTTCTTTTTTTATTAGATATTTTCTTTATTTACATTTCAAATGCTATCCTGAAAGTTACCTACACCTTCCCCCCACCCCGGATCCCCTACCCATCAACTCCCACTTCTTGGTCCTGGCATTCCCCTGTACTGGGGCATATATAGTTTGCAAGACCAAGGGGCCTCTCTTCCCAATGATGGCCGCATATGTGCTTTCTTTTTCCCAACTCCTTACCAAAATCTGCTGTTTTATTAATTCTGGTCATGCTGAATGAGATAAAATGAAACCTCAAAGTACTTTTAATTTTTATTAGCCTAATCCATAAGATATGAAGTAATTTTTAAAAAGTACATCTCAATTATTTTATTTCATTTTATGAGAATTCAATATTTAGTTATATGTCTCAAATATTTAATTATGGTATTTGCTGATAGAACACCACCACTCACTATAGCCTAAATTATTTTGGAATTGTATGTTGAAATAAATACAACATAGAAAATGAAAGACTAGTACTATGATGATTTTAAAAGACAAGGGAGAGAAAGACAGAAAGAAAGGAAGGAAGAAAGAAAATTGAAGAAGATATTATAAGATGTAAAGCCCTCCTATACTCATAGACTGTTGGGATTAATGCTGTGACAACGGGTAATCTTACAATCCTAAAGCCATCTATAGGTAAGACAAAATTCCTATCATATTACAATTATAATCTTCCAGAAATTAAAAAAAATAAATTCATATAAGAATACAAAAGACCTAGGAGAGCCAAAAGCATCATGAGAAATAAAAATATTATTGAAGGTAGAACTATTCATATTTCAAGATATACTAAGGAGCTTTAGCAATTAAAATTACAGTGTCAGTATAAAAACAGGCTTATTGGTCAGTGGAATCTAATTAGCATCTACATATAATTTCATTCATGCATATATAATTTATTTTTAACAAAGATTTAAAAAATATGTAATAGTAAAAACACATCTTCAAAAATACTACTGGTAAAACTATAGAAAATCTAGATATAGACTATATAAATATAGCACATAGAAATATTAAAGTAGGTCCTTATCTCTCCTTGAAAACTTAATTCCAAGTGCATGAAGAACCTCAGTATACAACTAGATACACTGGATATGAAGGAAGAAGGAAGGAAGGAATATGTATGAACTCTGGCAGATAAGAAGACTCTAATAGTTCAGGCATTAAAGTAAAGAATAACAAAATGGAACCACATGATGCTACTACTTTAATATTCCACATTTATACCTGTCAGAATGGCTATCAACAATACAAATGACAGTTCATGACAACAAGGATATGCAGCAAGGGGGACACCCCTCCATTGCTGATGGGATTGCCAACTTTTACAGCACTGTAAATATAAACTTGTCTCCATCTGCTAACCTATGCCTAGTCCTGGAAGCTTCTATCCTCCATTCCATCTTATCTAGGCCTAGAATGTTTTTAGCCTCTGAGACTTGCTGCTGAATAAGCTCTCACTTTTATGTTCTTTCTGAGCTCTGGTTGGTTGGTTCAAGTCAGCTGTTCTGACTCAAACCCTTCTCTAGGTTGACTGATCCTATATAGCTTCTTTCTCTTGGCCTTTCCTGTACTTCTCTTCTTGGTCTTATCCTAACTTTTGTAATACATTCTAATCTTTTTACCCTTCATGCTATGTTTTTTTCTGTCTTAACCTGTTTCTAGCTTGTTCTCTCTCAGTAAAACTGCATTCTTCTTTTTTTTCTCTCTCTCTCAAATAGCTTTCTTTTCCTCTCTCTTCTTGTGAGAGTTGAGCATATCCCATTCTGTCTAATCATTCTATGAGTAGTCACTTTGTCTGCCACTCAATTATACATCACCTTCAAACATGGATACATCTTTCTATAAACTAAGTTTTCCTCATCATTGGAATTAAAGGTGATTATCAATGGCATGTCTGTATTCCAGAAAGAAGGATTAAAGTTGTGTAATAAGGGTNGAGCCATACCACAACTAGAAACAGATATTTTTTTTCAGTAAAAATAACATAGTCTTGTGGTTCACAGTGTGATAAAATGTCTTCCAGCAAGCCACTATGAAAATCAATATGGCAGTTACTATGACAAATGGTTGCTCTTTACAAATTGCAGTTGAAGCCACATTTCTAAAACAACAATACAACTCATTGAGCATCGAGAAATTGATCTGTAGCCTATATGAAGCCTCCACCCCTAAGTTCTAATCTTTTTGGTGTGATACACTCTGTAGGCTACCAAAAGATGAAGAAAGAGATAATAAACGCTGCCACAAATATTTGACTTACAATCTGTCCTGCCTTAAAAATATACATAGGCAGTGTTTAAATAGAATTTGTGATATTAGTCAACCAAAGTTTGTTTAACTTAAGACCCATGACACTAGAAGGATGCCATATTTACCACTCCTAAGGTAACAATGAATAAGTGACTAAATAGCAGAGACTTATGTTAAAATCAAATACTACTGGTCTAAAAAGATTAAAAAAGGAAAGTATCAATAAAATGGCTCCTAGTGATATTCTGCTGTATTTATAGACCAGTGTCATATCCAGTCTCCATCAGAGAGGCTTCATCTGGCAGCAAATGGGAAGAGATGCAGAGACTCACAGCCAGGCATTATGTGTTAAGGGAGCCTAAATTGTGGGTCTCCATCAAATCCTTTCATTTCAGAGCTTGTGAAATCTTGTTGAACAAAAGGCTAAGAGACTGTAAGAGATAGAGAAGATGGAAGACACCAGGAGAACAAGGCCCTTTCAATCAACTAAGCAAGCTACATACAAACTCATAAGCACTGAAGCAGGAAGCAAAGGTCCTACATGGTTCTGTAACAGGTCTTCTGGGTATATGCTATAGCTATTAGATTAGTTTTTTGATAGGACACCTGACTGTGAAAATGTATGGCTCTCTGATTCTTTTTTTTTTCCTGAGACAGGGTTTCTCTGTATAGCCCTGGCTGTCCTAGAACTCACTTTGTAGACCAGGTTGGCCTCGAACGCAGAAATCTGCCTGCCTCTGCCTCCTGATTGCTGGGATTAAAGGCGTGAGCCACCACCACCCGGCTCAGCTCTCTGATTCTTATGCCTGCTCTTGTAACTCTTTTCTTGCTGCTGGGTTACCATATGCAATTTGGATATGATGATTTTGCTTCATATTATAATATATGTTTTGCCATGAATGGCGATTGTCTCATATAAGCCTGTTTTTCCCCTAAGAAGAGACAAAAAGTGAGTAAATCTGAAGGGTAGGCAAGGTGAAAAGGAAATGAGATAAGTGGAAGGAGAGAAACCATAATCAGGATATGTTGTATATATATGAAAAGAAATACCTTCCAATAACTCTGGTGTGTGTGTCATGATATTTTATAGACATAAAACTAGGAAGTAGCTACAGGTTATATGAACAGAGATTTTGGGTGGACAGTGATGAGACATTGTTAACTGAAGTTATAAGTTGACTGTGCAAACAGACAAAAGGAGCTAGAGAATAACATTTTCAACTTAGTACACGCTAGATATTTAATATGCAGCCCAGGGCACATTGTTTCTTTGGTTCTCTTTAGAAGGAATTAAGAATTAGAAAAGTAATCAGAGATGAGTCATTGGCCCATTTTAGCAGAAGTAGAATTAACATAGTGTAATACTTGTATATGTATCTCACACTTAAACTTATTTATTAGTCATTTAATAAGTAGATCTAGGCCACTCTACCTTAGACACAATCTCAGAGGACAGTCCCATAGTCCCCAGAAGGGAAGAGTCTCTACTCCCAGATGCTCTAACACCCCCAGGATCTTAGGAGCACCAGTGAGTAGAACACAACATCTACTCCAACACCACCTGGGGTAACTGGAACAAGCAAGTTCCAGCAAACCAAGAACACTGCCTGACTCAGTTCCTTTTGCAATGTCGGTGGACAGCTCCACAGTCCCCACAGGAGAAGAGACTCCACGCATGGGTGCTCTGACATGTCCAGGATTCCAGGATCACAGGATCACAGAAGCTTGGTCACACCATGACCTCAGGGTCTCAGAGGCATATTGACTCCCAGGAACTCTGACACACCCAGAATCTCCGGAACACAGGATCCCAGAATCAACAGATGACAGAGAAAGCCAGACTCTGAGGAGTTTTGACTCAACCGAGGAGATACAAATTGGTAAGGAAGAAGTCAAAATATCATTATTTGCAGATATGATGGTATACATACGTGACCCTAAAAAGTCCACCAGAGATCTCCTAAACCTGATAAACTGCTTCAGTGCAGTAGCTGGATATAAAATCAACTCAAATAAATCAGTAGCCTTTCTCTACACGAAGGATAAACGGGCTGAGAAAGAAATTAAGGAAACAACACCCTTCACAATAGTCACAAAAAATATAAAATACCCTGGTGTGACTCTAACTAAGGAAGTGAAAGATCTGTATAATAAGATCTTCAAGTCTCTGAAGAAAGAAATTGAAGAAGATCTCAGAAGATGGAAAGATCTCCCATGCTCATGGATTTGCAGGATTAACATAGTCAAATGGCCATCCTGCCAAAAGCAATCTACAGATTCAATGCAATCCCCATCAAAATTCCAATCCAATTCTTCACTGAGTTAGAAAGGGCAATTTGCAAATTCATCTGGAATAATAAAAAACCTAGGAGAGCAAAAACCATTCTCAACAATAAAAGAACCTCT
>NC_034610.1:39687359-39706748 GCF_900095145.1 Mus pahari | reverse complement strand
GGGGTGGGGGTGGGGGTATAGGGAACTTTCGGGATAGCATTTGAAATGTAAGTAAAGAAAATAATAATAAAAAAATTTTTTTTAAAGTTATTTATGAAAAAAACAAGTCTTGAACCTTTTCCATAAAAAAAATTAAAGGAAAGTTTGGAAGAAATTGAACTTAAAAAAAAAAAAAAAGGAAAGAAAGAATCAAACACAGGGCTTAAATCAATTTAGTGGAAACAAAAAGAACTATACAAAGAATCAACCAAACCATGAACTGTTTCTTAGAAAATCATGAAAATAGATAGACCCTTAGCCAGACTACTAGAGGGCACAGAGACAGTATCCTAATTGACAAAATCAGAAAGGAAATGGGAGACATAACAACAGAAACTAAGAAAATCCAAAAATCATCAGACCATACTACAAGAGCCTATATTCAACAAATCTGGAAAACTTAGATGAAACGGACAATTTTCTAGATATATACAAGGTATCTATTAAATCAGGATCAGATAAACTATCTAAATAGTACCATATCCTTTAAAGAAATAGAAACAATCATTAATAGTCTCCCAAACAAAAAATTCCCAGTACCAGATGGGTTTATGCAGAGTTCTATCAGACCTTCAAAGAAGACCTAATACCAATACTCCACAAACTATTCCACANAATAGAAACAGAAGGTACACTACTAAATTCATTCTATGAAGCCACAATCACTCTGATACCTAAACCACACAAGGATCCAACAAAAAAGAGAACTTCAGACCAATTTCCCTTATGAATATTGATGCAAAAGTGCTCAATAAAATTCTCACAATCCGAATCCAAGAACATATCAAAATGATTATCCATCGTGATCAAGTAGGTTTTATCCCAGTGATGCAGGTATGATTTAATATATGGAAATCCATCAATGTAATCACTATATAAACAAAATCAAAGAAAAAATCCATATGATCATCTCATTAGATGCTAAGAAATCATTTGACAAAAATCAACAGCCCTTCGGGATAAGTCTTGGAATGATCAGGAATTCAAGGCCCATACCTAAACATAGTAAAAGCAATATACAGCAAGCCAGTAGCCAACATCAAACTAAATGGAGAGAAAATTGAAGCAATCCCACTAAACTCAGGGACTAGACAAGGCTGTCCACTCTCTCCCTACCTATGCAATATAGTACTTGAAGTTAAAGCTATAGCAATTAGACAACAAAAGGAGACTAAAGAGATACAAATTGGAAAGGAAGTAGTCAAATTATCACTATTTGCAGATGATATGATAGCATACTTAAATGACCCCAAAAATCCCACCAGAGATCTCCTAAACGTAATAAACAACTTCAGCAAAGTAGCTGGATATAAAATTAACTCAAACAAATCAGTGGCCTTTCTCTACACAAAGGATATACAGGTTGAGAAAGAAATTAGGGAAACATCACCCTTCACAATTGTCACAAATAATGTAAAATATCTTGGTGTGATTTTAACTCAATCAGGTAAAGATCTGCACGTGAAGAACCTCAAGTCTCTGAAGAAAGAAAAAGAAGAATGTCTCAGAAGATGGAAAGATCTCCTATGCTTAAAATTGGTAGGATTAATTAAAGTAAAATTGGCCATCTTGGCAAAAGTAATATACAAATTCAATGCAAGCCCCATCAAAATTCCAACTTAATTCTTCACAGAGTAATTTTTAAATTCATCTGGAATAACAAAAATCCAAGGGTAGTGAAAATTATTCTCAAGAATAAAAGAACTTCTGGTGGAATCACCATCCTTGACCTTAAGCTGTGCTACAGAGCAATTGTGATAAAAACTGTATGGTACTGGTATAGTGACAGGCAGGTAGATCTATGCAATAGAATTGAAGACCCAGAAATGAGCCCACATACCTATGGTCACTTGATCTTTGACAAATGTGCTAAAACCATCCTGTGGGAAAAAGACAGCATTTTCAACAAATGGTGGAGGCTCAACTAGTGGTTAGCATTTAGAACAATGCTAAATGAATCATTATTACCTCCTTGTACAAATCTCAAGTCCAAGAGAATCAAGGACCCCCACATAAAACCAGATATACTTAAACTTGTAGAGGAGAAAGTGGGGAAGAGCCTCAAAGATATGGGCACAGGGGAAACATTCCTAAACAGAATACAAATGACTTGTACTGTAAGATCAGGAATTGACAATTGGAACCTCCTAAAATTGCAAAGCTTCTGGAAGACAAAGGACACTGTCAATAAGACAAATTGCAACCAAAAGACTGGGATCTTTACCAATCCTAAATCTGGCAGGGGGCTAATATCTAATATATATAAAAAGTTCAGGAAGTTAGAGTCCAGAAAAAAAATAACCCTATTAAAAAATTGGGTACAAGGCAGAGGCAGGCAGATTTCTTGTTTTGAGGTCAGCCTGGTCTACAAAGTGAGTTCCAGGACAGCCAGGACTACACAGAGAAAACCTGTCTCAAAAAAAATGGGTACAGAGCTAAGCAAAGAACTCTCAACTGAGGAATATTAAATGGCTGAGAAGCACCTAAAAAACTGTTCAACATCCTTAGTCATCAGGGAAATGCACAACCCTAATATTTCTCCTCAGACCAGTCAGAATGTCTAAGATAAAAAATTCAGGTGACAGCAGATGCTGGCCAGGATGTGGAGAAAGAGGAACACTCCTCCGTTGCTGGTACAACCACTCTAGAAGTGTGTTTGGCAGTTCCTCAGAAAAATGGACATAGCACTACAAGAGGACCCAACAATACTACCCCTGGGCATATACCCAGAAGATGCTCCAACATGTAATATGGACACATGCTCTACTAATTTCATAGCAGCTTTATTTATAATAGCTAGAAGCTGGAAAGAACCCAGAAGTCCCTCAACAAAGGAATGGATACAGAAAATGTGGTCCATTTACACATTGGAGTACTACTCAGCTATAAAAAATCCAAACAATGAATTTATGAAATTCTTAGGCAAATGGATGGATCTGGAGGATATCATCCTGAGTGAGGTAACCCAATCACATAAAAACACACATGATACACACTCACTGATAAGTAGATATTAGCCCTGAATCTTAGAATGCCCAAGATAAAATTTGCGAAACACATGAAACTCAAGAAGGAAGACCAAAGTGTGAATGCTTCAGTACTTCTTAGAAGCAGGAACCAAATACCCATGGAAAGAGTTACAGAGACAAAGTGTGGAGCAGAAACTGAAGGAAACACCATACAGATGCAATATGCAATAGTGTCTGGGTTTGGTGGCTGTTTATGGGATGGACCCCCAGGAGGGGCAGTCCTTGTATGGTCCTTCCTTCCATCTCAGCTCCAAACTTTGTCTCTGTAACTCCTTCCATGGAGTTTTATAGTATCCATATATACTCTAATGTACCTTGCACTATGGAGCTATGCATCCATCATATGTTCAAGGATGTGTACCGACATGGATATATTCCTTTGCTACATAATTATGTTCATGCTTGCTCAACTTAAATATGTATTTTTCTGCTTCTATTCTGCAAAATGACTTGAGGTTTCTGTTAAGGTTATATAGTCATTGTAAATGAATATATATGTCACTGTAAATGATACCAAGTAATAGTTGCTTTATATAATGACAGCAGAATCTTAGATTTGTATGTTAGTGGGACCATATTCATGCACATACGTTTTATTTCCGCCGTGGTTAGACTAAACACTTCTACCTAGTATGCTAAACTGTTTCAGGAGTGATTGGAATGAGTTAGAATCCATGTGTTTACTTACTTGGACATCAATCCCATCAGCATACTGACATAAATTAAAACAAATAACCATCTGACAGATAAAAGGTTAATTAGGAGTCCCAGTTAAAAAATTTAAAAGATAAGTGTTCCAATCCTATATCAACAGGGAAACGCATCTGTAGTCTATGTAGTCTAAGTTAGAGCTAGTAAGAATTCAGTTAGATCTAGTAAGAGTCCCCTAGATGGCCCAGCATAGCCAAGTGAGGAGGTTTTGTACTCAAAATTAGGTCTGTAACCCTATAGGAGGAACAGCAATATGAACTAACCAATACCCCCTGAGTTCGTGTCTCTAGCTGCATATGTAGCAGAAGATGGCCTAGTTGGCCATCATTGGGAGGAGAGGCCCTTGGTCTTGCAAAGATTATATGCCCCAGTACAGGGGAAATGCCAGGGCCAGGAAGCAGGAGTGGGTGGATTGGGGAGCAGGGTTGGGGGAGGGCAGAGGGGACTTTCAGGATAGCATTTGAAATGTAAATGAAGAAAATATCTAATAAAAATTGTTTAAAAAAAACAATTTTCAAATCTAAATAAATTGATCGTGTTTTCTTTCTTCTCCAAGCTCTTCCCTTTTTGCCAAATTTAACTTTTCTCAAAAAATAGAAAACAAACAAAAAAACAAAAACAAAAAAAACCAAAAAAACGAGAAAATGCCAAAAATATACATATAAAATATATCATCCACAAACAAACCACCAAATCCAACCAAATAATAACCATATGCACACATGCATGCAAACACACGTACAGACACACACACAAAAAATCCCTGCACAACAACAACAACAACAAAAAATGGACTATGGAATCCATTATTTATTGGTCAAGAACTCCTGATGACATCCATCCTAGAGTGGTTGATATACCCTGTGTCATTCCACTACAAAAAAAAAAAAAAAAAAATCTTATTTCTCCTCTCCCTGCATAAATAAATGCAATTTATTTATTAACTTTACCCTAATGGTTAGGATTCAATTCATTCATTCATCTTTTAAATTTAATAAGATAAAAATTTTAATAAAACAAAAATTATCAAATTGAATTCATACAAGTCAGTCCAGCACAAAGAAAAGAGCCCAAGAGAAGGCACAAGCGTCTGACACCCACTCTTTTTCATGGTCAGGAATCCCATCAAGTCACTAAACTGAAAGTCCTAAGTTCAGAGGAACCTGGTGCAGCCCTGTGCATTCTGCTTCAGTCTCTTTGAGTTCATAGGAGCTTTGCTCATGTTGCTTTAGAGGTCCTTGAATTCTTGATTTTTTTTTTTTTATACTGTCTGGCTCTTAAAACCTTTCTGCCTCCTCTTTAGCAGGGTTCTCTGATGTACGTGGGGAAAGATTTGTTGGATATCCAATTTAGGGTTGAGTGTTCCAAATTTGCTCACTCTGAGTAATCTCTGGTAGTGGGTCTCTATATTTGTTCCCATCTGCTACAGAAGGAAGCTTCTCTGATAATGGTTGAACAAAGAACTGATCCATGAGTATAACATCATTAGGGGTCATTTTTTCACTACATTTTTTTTCCTTTTTCTTAGATCTGTGTTACTTGGTTTTGCCCTAGACCACTGGGCTATGTAGTCAGGGATTCGGTCACCTAAGCAGTGTCATTTATGGGATCCATCTTGCAAAGTGAACCTTAAGACAGATCAGTTACTGGTTAGTTACTCTAACAATTTATCCACTTACTTATTTTTAGGCATAGTCTGTGCATGTAGCTCCAGCTATCATGGAACTTGCTCTATAGATCAAGCTGACAGATCTCACATATATCTACCTGTCTCTGCCTTCTGATTACTGGGACTACACACCTGTGTTTCATGAATACAAAATTTTCTGCTTGATGGAATGAGGTTAAGAGGCAGGAATATATCCTTATCCTTGTATACAACTTTGTTATGATATGCCATAATATGTCATTATGATATGTCATAATATGATATATCAATATTGCATATCAGTGGATAGAATAAATTTGTGTATCAGTAGATCACAAGAATTGTACTTTGGCAAAGCAATGTTTTTGTTTTGTTTTACTACTTATAGCTTTTTTAAAAAGTCATTAGTAGAGATATTATTTGAAGCCAAGAAAAAACATGCTAAAAACAAACAAACATAAAAATAGCATAGATGTTCATGAAGAAATTTCATGTGAAGTCACTCAATACATACAAAAACCTTCATGGTAGACATTGGTGTTAATAGTAAGGTTTCTTTTCTAATTCCTTTCTACATTTCAAAATATAAAATAAAATAATGTTGATACAGGAAAGACCTTTAGGGTTTTAACACATTTTAATGAAACTGCTACAACATTCTTCAACCGAATATAAATTAGTGAAATCATTACTTTAAAAAATAGTTTTCTTAGTAATGTTCTTCCCCAAGAACACTGAAAACTATACAACAGCACATATAATATGTTTTATTTCATATTTTGGAAAAATTCTTGTGTCTGTACATATATATTATCTTTCTTCCTAAGTACCCTTTGCATACTAGAGTTCTTAGTCTATATTATCCCCATAGTGAACAACTTGCATACTTCTACATATGTAAACAAACGGTATAGCATTTGATACGGTGCTCATGTATGTTTCTATACAAATTTCTGATGACCTAATTTCTGATCTTCAGAATCCCTGTAAAACTGGATGTGGTACCAGATTTCTATAATCCTAGAACTTTTATACTATAGAGAAGGCAAAACCAGGAGAACCCTGGAAGCTCACAAGCTAGTTAACCTGGTATATACAACAGTGTAAAACAAAGGGACCCTGCCTCAAACATGGAGGGAGAACAGACACCTCTTGTTGTTCTCTGATTCATGTGTGCCCACAATCACACAGATAAACATGCACATTCATATGCAGACAATAAAATATAATTCCTATCACATTAGCAAATTAGAGTTTCTGATGATTGGGCAATTGGTTTTAAGTGAATTGTGTATTCACACAAACTTGGAATCTAATATTTAAATACCCAATATGTCTCTTAGAGATTTCAATAAAGAAAGCAGAAGTTTCTAAGTGGGAAATAAGAATTCCAACTGTCTTCTATACTAAGGTAGCCAGGACTATTTATTTACGTCATTGCTTGCAATAACCTTCCCTTAGGAATCCTGCATGTGTGTATTCTGTGTTTACACATACCCCAAATATGTAGATTTAATCACGTGGAGAGTTTAGGGAAAAGAGAAAAAGAATGAGATGATATAAAATAAAAATTTCCTTCATTTCACTTTCTTTGATTAAGGGTTCTCTGTTCCATCTGGAAATTTATTGAAGTTGGCCGATCTACTCTCTTCTGAAAGGAACAAACTACTTAAACATTTTTATTCAATGGAAATAAATGTGTAGTTCTTGATATATGTGAAATTATATATCAACTCTCTTCCTTATACATCTGTCTTTCTCTTTAAAACATTGTACCTACCTCCACCATACAATTGAAAAAAAAAAAAATACCAGAGTACATGATTTTAATACAAAACCAAAGCTTTTTTCCTAGGATCAAAATCTTATGATTCAAAGAAACATTACTCAGTCCTTTTAACATTTATCCAAATAAAATGAGAAAGGAAAATAAGACTTTTTCTTCTTTTCTCTACCAGCGAAATTATGGTTTATCTTATTCCAAGATTTCATATAAAGCTTTGACTATCTGAGTCACCACCTGAAAGCAAATCTCATTTAATCCACGATGTCTTTTGCTCTCAATTATTTAGTTTCATTTCCTTTCCATTTTGCCTTTAATTTCAGATCATCATTCCGCCAAAATTACTATAATCCTATTCTCCCCCGGCCAAAAATCTAGCATGTACCTGACAGTACTTTAACTCTCTTTTGTTGTGAAGCTGCGAAACTTAAATTTGAAGCTAATATAATAGTCTACAAAACCAAGCAGGCTATCACAATCTTATAAAGTTGAGGTTTGTGAAATGTATGTTCCTAGAGTTCAGACTATTTTTTAGGGATTCGGTTTATAGTCTCTGAATATTAATGTGTCTCTGGGTGAGTTTATGTAAGTGTAACTGGAGGCATCTGTGGGATTCAGTAGGAGGATCACATGACCTAAAGCTAGAGTTCCAGGATGTTGTGAGCCACCACTGAAAGTGCGTGCTAGAAACTGAGCTTGGGTTCCTTAAAAGAGCAGTATGTATTTTTAACAACTCCAGTTTTAATTTATCTTTGTAGAAAGCACATTACATTATGTCATTTTTATTGGTTAAACAATACATAAGATGAAAAGAAGGTACGTAACTATTAATGGTAAATTTAAAGCCAATTTAAGGCACAATAGTGTCACAAAAACCATAGAAAGTGATTTCATTGTTACTATGATTTTCACTATGCACTTCTTATAAGTAATTATTATATTTAACCAGTAGGAGAATCATTGAAAAATCTCAACCAACAAGAATAATTGCAATATGTTTTCCTAGAGACAAATACTATTTTGAGTAAGAGTTTTAAATGTACAATTCTATTAGTACTGCCAAATTGTTGAAATGGAGGTATGTCTCTAAAGAGTGATGATTAAAAAAAAAAAAAAAACCCTAAAATTCTACTTTTGGTAATGGTAATAAAATGCCTGTATTTGTTCCATTTGAGAATGAAATGTCAGTGGAATTAATTATTTTGCTCTTAAAGTTTATTACATATTCAATCCATTGTTAATCAGTGGAGACTTAGTTGTCATGCTATGTCAATATTCCCTTGCATCTGAATAGCCAGGCATGGCTGGAGGAAGTGAGGAGGTCCAGATGTCAACCGCCATGGATTCAGCATCACCATCCTCACTAATTCAAGATACCTCTCAATCCTTTTTAGCTATCGTCTTAAAGATAGTAACTTTAAAATGGATTCAGAGTACCCGCAACCTTCGAAATCCCTTTCCTTGTGTCTTCTTCTTTGACCATAACTCTTCTAGTCTTCAAGGAAATCATTGTATCCCACTCTGGATCTTGCTCCTGTTATACAGCAAGTTTTCTACACATGCCTGAGTTATTGGTTGCAAAAGCTTCATATTCTTCCTGTTGGTTAACAGACAGTTCTGCTGGGCTCCTCCCAGGGACCTAGGCTGGGTCAGCATCCACAGCAGGCAAGGTGTGAGCAAGGTGCGACATTGCCAGCATATACCGAAGGCTGCTCACCACCCCAGCCCCCTTTCTTCTTTCACTCTTTCTCTATCCTGATGTGTTCCCAGCAGGCTTCTCTTTTTCTTCCTATTTATTTCTGTCCTTCTCTAGCCCTCCTTTCTCTGGCTCTACTCCTTTTTTAGGTTCTGTTCATTTCCCTTGCCCCACAATAAACTGTTAAATCAGCTTTGTCATATGGTTTGATTTCTCAAAGGGAAGCCTTAGTAAGTTCTCACCAGGTACTTCACCCTGCATTATATTGCATCACATTTCCTAACACTTTCTTTTAATATAATAAATGTGCTAGATCTGGAGACCTGGGATCACATTCTGGCTGGATTACAAACTTGCTGAGTGAGGAGAACATTTTTGTTTCTCTAGATCTTAATGTGTAACAAAGGTATTGCAATAGAATATCAATTCAGTCATCGTATTTTAAACTTTCTTGTAATTGTTTATTATGATAACAATTATGTTTTTATTGTGTATATTTTATTGCATAAATTTGAAGTGGAAGTTTCTGGTTATATCATGTGATGAAGGCTCATGTGTTGTTTTTCTGCAATGAGTTAAAATCACCAAGGAAAGGTTTATTCCATCCAAGTGTTTATGTGATAACTTGCTCAGCAGGACTGGAGTCTACTCCAAGGCAAGGCCATTCTGTACACTCTACCTGAAGCCCTGCAAATCACAAACCTCTCAGTCTGGCTAGTATTATTAGGTGCTTTGCTGAGGCAAGACTCATGGGAGGACACTGGATGTTTGGAAAGAGTATAAACACAATGGTGTGCTTCCATAGGTAGTTTTACAATGCTTCATTGCTCTCTCATCTTCACTTCTTTGTGAGAGGCATGGCTAAGAACTCAGCCTGGCTTTTTCTGGTGGATCATGCCAGTGATGTGGACTCATGTATGGTATCCTGACACTCCTGAACTGGACTACTGGTGTCCTGACAAATGGAGAATGGAATCGCCCTCCACAGAGTTTCTTCTAAATAAGTCTACAGCCCCTTGTCCTGTTTACTACCTTCTGTCCTTTACCTTTGGATGGTGAGCTAATGGGGGGGGGGGTTGTTTGGGAATCTTTAAAAGGTAGGATTTTACAATTTTAAGCCTACAGGTGGCACCCAACATGGCTTAGACATAAAGGGTAATTTTGCTTCAAATATGGTAGATCAGCAAGAAAGTACCAAGTAGGCAAGAAAATCAAAATTAAGTATTTCTGATCTTATACATGCTTCAGAATTGAGTATAGATTTGCATCTGGCCACAGTTATGCCTCTTACCCTGTCCTCAAAAGTAGAATGTTATAAGTTAACTGCTTGTGAGTATAGTCCTTTACCCACAGGAACAGTGGGGATAATCTTAGAAGAAGTGTGCTAACTTCTCAAGGATTTATTGTGTACCCAAGTATAGTGATGGGGACAACAAGGAAGACATTAGAGTCATGGCATATGTGCAAAAGAAGAAGCAAATTGATGCCGGGCATAGAATTGCTCAATGATTGTTTCCTTATATTAAGGGCAAGGCCACTCCAGTCAAAAGAATGAGAGCTTTGGGAGTACCGGAAAACACATGTTCTGGAAAACAAGGATTAATGATTAGAGACCCAAGTTAATGGTTAAAAATAAAAGGTGTTGACAAAGAAGGTTTGCTAGATACAGGAGCTGTTGTGAGTGTGCTTTCCCAAATCCAGATTGTGCCTAAGGACATGCAGGAGGAATGAAAGAAGGCTTTGGAACTCATGGAATGCAACCCCTAGTTACCACAGCCACAAGGATGAGCCTCAGAGTGGTATGGCCCCAGGGACTGGAGAGGTCTGGTGGGGTGGGGATGGGGACATCCTCTTGAAGACAAGGTTGGGGAGGAGATATGGGATGTGTAACAGTCAGAGGGTGGACCAGGAGGGGAATAAAATCTGGAATGTAAAAAAAAAAAGAAAAAAGAAAAAAGAAAAAATTAAAAGTAAAAGAAAATAGAAGAAAATTGTTAGTGAAGCTAAAACTAAGTTGAAGTGGTTTTTACTATTGACACTGATATAGCAAATCTTAGGAAAGCATTTCATGTTCAGAAAGGCACACACATATTAGTGAAGCTAGGCACCTTTTATTGTCAGGGAACAAGAACATTGGCAGCACTGGCTGATGCGACTCTCACTGAGACTGGACTGCTGATGATTGATATTTTTTTTTTCGTACTCAATTTTGCCCTCAGCTTTCTGACATGATTTATTAAAAGTTGGTGATGAGTAGATATGTATTCTGAGGATTTAAGTTAGATATGACATATTTTATATAGAATTTTAGATTTGTTATTCTTTTTAAGATTCTTACAAGATTAATTTTAGAGATAGATAATATAATCAGTCCTTTCTTTGTAACTGCAGTTTGCTGCATGCCAGTAATAGAAACAGGATGAGAAAACTACATTGCTTCTTCACTCTCTGTTAGTCTATAACATGTTGCTTAGTTATGAATGTACATGGGTTTGGGGGAATAATTTGTTTTCTTTACCTATACTATGTAATGTTATTTCTTGTAAAAATATTGAGGAACTGACTGGCTTTTTTCATAGTCATTCACTAGAAGAAAACTAAAATGTAATCGCATTGTAATTTTATACTGCTTGATAGATTTTGCTGCAGTATATAAGCGATGGAAGGAAAAACAAAGTGCAGAGGGTTGGAGCGTCATTCTTTCCATCCATCAACTATGTGTATATGTGTATATGTGTAAGGTTTGTGTGAATGGGGGCTGGAGCATTGTTTCTTTTATCCATCAGCTATGTGTAAGTATATGTGTAAGGTTGTGTTAGTGAAGGTTACAATATTGTCCCTCCCATCCATCAACTATGTGTATATATGTATTCATATGTGTAAGGTTTGTGTGAAAAGGAGACTGGAACATTGTTCTCTTCCACCCATCAACTATGAGTATGTGTGTATATATGTAAAGCTTATCTGGGTGTGTGTTGGAGCTTTATCTCTATGTGTGAAATGCTTGGAGCCTGCTTGTTGGAGCTTGACTCTAACCATTCTGTGTGTTAATGCGTATATGTGTGCCTATAGTTATGTATGTATATATGTATGTATGTATGTATGTATGTATGTATTTGTGTGTATGAAGTTATTGGACTCTGGTTTTTGGTTCATCCACTCAGTGTGTGTGTGTGTGGGGGGGAAGTATTTTCTTTCTTTCCTTCTCTTTGTTGCCAGCCCCAAGGAATTTAAGAGTTCATAGTTTTTCCACTGGCCACAGGGAGTGCCAACCCTGTAACTTCTCAAATCATCAGCTGCTATTGGAAAGAGCTCCTGAAGGTATCTGGATTCCATCCCCAACACAGGCTCTAAGCAGTAACCACCAATGGCTGTCTGCCTCAGTTTACCCACCTCATGGATGCCAAAGTCAGTCATTGGCAAAATAGACCACTTCAGAAGGTTTACACATAGTTTATAGGACCTGGTAAATTATCAGCAATAAGACAAATTGTTTTCATTTGTTTTTTTTTTTCTTTCTTTTCTTGTTTTTTTGAGGCAGGGTTTCTCTGTACATCCCTGGCTGTCCTGGAACTCACTTTGTAGACCAGGCTGGCCTCGAACTCAGAAATCCGCTTGCCTCTGCCTCCTAAGTGCTGGGATTAAAGGTGTGTGCCACCATGCCCGGCTAAGACAAATTGTTTGATGGATTAACTGTGTTGAACCAGAAGGGCAAACAGGGAAGCTGAAACTTTATGTGGCTGATATACCCTTCGACATATGGGGAAGGGATCTTTTATAACAATGTAGTACAGAAAATAATATTCCTGCAATTCCAGGAGCAGCAAATGAGGAAGTTAAGTGTAATGTGATAGATGATAGATGCCATCAGAAATAGAAAAAATACTCAGCAAAACTGGAAAAAATCTAGATAAAATGGATGATTTTCTAGACAGATGCCACATAACAAAGTTGAATCAAGACCAGGTAAACCACCTAAACAGGTCCATATCCCATAAGTAAATAGGCATTTGGTTTCATAGAGAACATGTAGGACAATTTTTTTTATTATTACTTTTTGGTTTGTTGCCAAGTAATGGGGCATTTTCTGTAAATATTTTCCATTAATATGATGTCTTTCATAATTTTTGAGGCGTCTACCATATTTCCTATTTGACAATTTTGTCATTTCCCTGAGCTATAGAACCTGACAAACCTATATGAGACTGAATATGAATAATATACAATGGATGTTTTCTATTTCTGATGGCCTCTGGCAATCATTTAAATAATGTTCATTCTGAGTTACCAGGTACAAATTTAGCAGTCTCTATAGGTAAAACAGCTCTTTCTGTATATAAGTAATCAGCAATTATGTTAAGAGATTCAGGATTTGTTGTGAGATGACAAATATCTTGTTTTTTCTTTGGTGTAAGTACTCTCCATGTGGTGGAGTTTTCCTTCTAGAATCCCTGTGGAGCTAGGTTGGTAGTTAGATATTGTTTGAATTTGGCTTTGTTCTGGAATATTTTGGTTTCTCCATCTATGTCCATTGATAGTTTTGTTGGGTATGGTAGCCTGGTCTGGTGTTTGTGTTCTCTTAGAGTCTGCAGGCATTGGTCCAGGTTCTTCTCACTTTTAGTGTCTTTGTTGAGAAGTCTTTTGCAATTCTGATTTATATGTTACTTGGCCCTTTTCCCCTGCAACTTTTAATATTCTTTCTTTGCATTTAGTGTTTTGATTATTATGTGAGAAGATGATTTTCTTTTCTACTCCAATTTATTTGGTATTCTGTAGACCTCTTGCACATTTATGGCCATCTCTTTCTTTAGGTGTGAGAAGATTTCTTCTAAGATTTTGTTGAAGACATTTTCGGGTCCTTTGAGCTAGGTGTTTAGATTATTAAATTATTCTTTAGAATGAGGTTTTCTTCTATGATGTTTTTGAATATGTTTTTGAGTCCTTTGTGCTGGGAGTCTTCATTCTCCTTTATTCCTATTATTCTTAGATTTGGTCTTTTCATTGTATCTTAGATTTCCTGGATGTTTTGGGTTAAGAGATATTTATGTTTTGAATTTTCTTTGACAGTTGTGTCAGTATCTTCTAAGGTATCTTTTGCATTTAAGATTTTTTCTTCTATCTCTTGTTTTCTGATGATGATACTTACATCTGTAATACCTGACCCTTTGTCTAGGTTTTCTATTTAAATGGTTGCCTTCATTTGTGTTTTCTTTATTGTTTCTACTGCCACTTGCAGGTCTTGGACTACTTTGTTCAATTCCTTCACCTGTTTGATTTTATTTTTCTATCTATCTTTAAGGTATTGATTTGTTTTCTCTTAAGGGCTTCTAACTATTTACCTGTGTTTTCCTGTACTTCTTTCAGTGAGTTATTTAAATCCCCCTTAAAGGACTCTACTATCTTCATGAGATAGGATATTAGGTCAGCTTCCTGATTTTCAAGTGTGTTGGTATATTTAGGGCTTGCTGTGGTGGGAGAACTGGGTTCTGATGGTACCCATGTATGTTGGCTTCTGTTGCTCACGGTCTTGTGCTCTCACCATCTGGTTATCCCTGGTGTTGGCTATTCTGGGTGTCTCTGTCTGTAGCCTGCCTCTTGGTTCATTATTTGTTTTATTTTGTTTTGTTTTGAGTTGACCATTTTATTCCTTGGGCCCTGAACAGGAATAAAATGCCCTAATTCACCATGAGGCAATTATAAGACAATCCAACTGAATCCTTAAGTTGGAATGGATGGCTTTGGTTGTTTAATGTATTATGCTCAATTTTATTGTATATTCATAGAAATTTAGGCTTGCTTAACTTTAAATAGTGTATATTGATAGAAATGTAAAGTTGTTTAATTTGAAGTATTATATATTTGTAATAATTTAAGGTTGTTTTGTTTGAATGGTTATATACTGATAGGAATTTAAGGTTGCTTTTAGACTATATTGTACATAAGATGTTCATTTAAAATGTGATGTAAAGTTCTAGTTTTATGGTTTTTATAATTATTTTTATTATATGTAGATTATTAATGCTAGGATAAAAGACAATTTTTAAATGAAAGGGGGATATGAAATGAAAATTTCTGAATATGTCGTGTGCTATAGTCTCAAGTGGTATGTTGCTGAGGCAAAACCCCTCTGGGAGGACACATAATGTTTGGAGAGAACATAAATAGGACTCAAAAGGTATTGATGGCATGCTTGCATAGCTAGCTTTACAACACTTCATTGAAAGAAGCACTTGGGAACATCTCTTGGTGTCCCAACTAATTCTGGTCACATGGTCTCATGTTGTTTTGAGAAGGCCTGGGTGTTTCTCCTGGATCATGCTACCACTGCTGATTCATGTATAGTATCTTGACACTATTGAACTGGACTGCTGATATCCTGACAATTGGATTTGCCCCACAGATCTACTTCTAAACAGGTCCATATCCCCTTGTCCTACTTACTATCTGTTCTCCCCTACATTTGGATGGAAAATGGATGGATATTATCTTGATAAATCTAGAGGATATTATCTTGAGTGAGGTAATGCAATCACAAAAGAACACACATGATATGCACTCACTGATAAGCGGGTATTAGCCCAGAAGCCCAGAATCCTTCTTAGAAGGGGAAACAAAATACCCATGGAAGGAGTTACAGAGACAAAGTTTGGAGCAGAGACTGAAGAAACAACCATCCAGAGACTACAGTACTTGGGGATCCATCCAATAAACAACCCCCAAACCCAGACACTATTGTGGATGCCAACAAGAGCTTGCTGACTGGAGCCTGATATAGCTTTCTCCTGAGGGGCTCTGCCAGTGCCTAGCAAATACAGAAGTGGATGCTCACAATCATCCATTGGATGGAGCACAAGGTCCCCAATGAAGGAGCTAGAAAAAGTACCCAAGGAGCTGAAGGGGTCTGAAACACTATAGAAGGAACAACAATATGAACTAACCAGTACCCCCAGAGCTCCTTGGAACTAAACCACCCGTCAAAGAAAACATCTGGGGGAACTTGAGGCTCTAGTAGTATATGTAACAGAGGATGGCCTAGTCAGTCTGCAATGGGAGGAGAGGCCCTAGGTCTTGTGAAAGTTCTATGCCCCAGTATAGGGGAATGACACGACCAGGAATGGGAATGGATGGGTTGGGGAGCATGGGAAGGGGAGAGTGGGATAGGGGATTTTCAGAGTGGAAATTAGGAAAGGGAATAACATTTGAAATGAAAATAAAGAAAATAATAAAAATATGTTTTAAAAGTAGGTTTTAAAAAATCTAAGTCTACGTAACTTGTTTTGTCATCTTGATGTCTCCAGATTCATATTTCAGAAACATAACACACAGCTTTTTCAATATTCTGCCTCTCTAGCTATCTTTCTGTTTGTCTTATTCTCTGCAAATTTAAGTTAAACTTGATTTTATTAGAGTGTACTTAAAAGCTGGCCAGTGATGCCTTCCTTTTTTTAAAAAAAAAATTATTAGATATTTTCTTCATTTACATTTCAAATGCTATCCCGAAAGTCCCCTATATCTTCCCCCCACCCCCGCCCTGCTCCCCTACTACCCTCTCCCACTTCTTGGCCCTGGTGTTCCCCTGTACTGGGGCATATAAAGTTTGCAAGACCAAGGGGCCTCCCTTCCCAATGATGGCCAACTAGGCCATCTTCTGCTACATTTGCAGCTAGAGACAGGATACTGGTTACTTCATATTGTTGTTCTACCAATAGGGTTGCAGACCCTTTCAGCTCCTTGGGTACTTTCTCTAGCTCCTCCTTTGGGGGGTCCTGTGTTCCATCCAATAGATGACTGTGAGCATCCACTTCTGAATTTGCCAGGCACTGGCATAGCCTCACACGAGATAGCTATATCAGGGTCTTTTCAGCAAAACCTGATGCCTTCTAAGTCAGATTAAGGAAGATGCTCCCAAATCTATTCCTGGGGCCTTTTTAAAGCAATCAACAGTTACAAGTTACAAAGCAGATTTACAGAAAGAAGACAATGAGGTAATAAAGAAACACAGACAAATCACAAAACAACAATGGAAAACCCCACTGTATGGTTAATATATAATTAGGGAGGGCGATTAAGAGCCCAAGAAGGGTCAGGGTCTAAAAATCTAGGCACAGTCATAGGTTGGGGAAGGTCAGACTCCAGGAAACAGACAAAACAGTAACTTACCTTCTACAGTAATTGGAAGTGTATTTATAACAGTTCAGCATAATGGTTTCTGCCTTCAAAATGGAGTCAACATTATTCTCTTAACCAAACACTTTCGTGGTCTCCTCAGAATACTTCTAGTTTTATAGGTTTTGAACTTAGGAAATGTTCTTCAATATTTCATCCCCCTACACTGAATTTTCAATTAATTTTCCAGTTCGAGTAATTTAATTTTGTATAACATCTTTCAATATAATTCTTTTTCTGGTTTACAAATTTAAAATATGAAAAAATATGGAAGAATTCTTCATTTAAATTTCAAAAACTCATATACCCAGGTGTTTTTTTGGGGGGGGTTGTTTTGTTTTTTGTTTTGTTTTGTTTTTTTGGGTTTTTTTTTGTTTTGTTTTGTTTTACACAGAATGGAATGTTGAATAAGTGGAGTTGAAAATCAAAGCCCCTGATCCTGATTGTGAAATGATAGGGGTATAATAATTGAATGAACATTTATGCATAAATATAAGATGTACGCATTGTTAAGGTGAGACATAAGCAAGCTTCAGGTAACAGGGAGATATTAAGAACATTTCTTAAAACAAGGAGATATTAAGAAATATTTCTTAAAATAATCTATAAAAAGGCTTTTGACTCAGAAGTTAGGAGCAAGTACTGCTCTTATAGAAGACCTAGATTCAGTTTCTAGAACCTACAACATATGGTTCACAACTGTATATAACTTCACCCTCAGGGGGATTTCATGACTCTGATTGATGCCCAGCTGCGCATACATGCACATATATAAACAGAGACACTCACATTCACAGGTGCACACATATTCTTTTTTAAATACTTCTGAAATTATTTTCAAAATCTATTTAATAGTCAGTTTATAGAACAATACTAACTTCTCAAAATACAGAAAGAATCATATTGAACACAATTTAGAAGTCATGAAGGGTAATTCAACCTTCTCAATGAAATTGTAATTCAGATACAACATACCACATGAAAAGAAATGGAGATTTGGTTTCTCTGAAAATAAGAATCTGAAAATCAGTTTCCTCAGTATTATACCTGGTGATATTAGCTGGCACATTTATTTTACTATTTTACACTGCATTTATCTATAATATATTATTTTATTAATCAACATATACTATAATCAACTGCAGCTTTTCCCTATTATGAATGAAAAACAGAAGTGAAACAATGACAATATTCACAAAGAGGTTAGATTTAGTTGGTATATTTGAAGCAAAAAAGTAAAATGAAGTCTATATAACATATATTATCTTGCAAGTTTGAGATGTTTTTAATCTTGAGAAAAAGCAGCAATACCCCACATTTTCACTGCATTATATATTTCCAAATACAAACTTTCTATTTGGCTGAATGCAAATCAGGTTTCATGTTCAGGGTCTCTAAAACAATTTTAATGATCTGAATAAGCCCAGAAGTGTTTTAAGACATTATGAAGAAAATTAATTGAACATTCACTGTCCCTCGAATTCACTGCTATTAGTACTTAATAGTGCAGACAAATTATTTATTATACATTGATGTGACATATGAGATCTTTTCCAGTCTTCTCTCTATATATATCACATATATCCATTCACCATTTCATCCATAGGCATTCTGAAGATTATAAATTCAACACTGTCATTTTGTAGTCTGTATTATCACATGTTATTAAATGTTAATTGGAAACTGTTCCTTTCTGATTCTGTGATACAGTTTTTAAGTTGGTATTCTATTTGGTTGAATTAGCAGCACAGTAAAAAGGAAAAGATATATAATAGTTGAACACATAAGAGAGAGAGTAGTATTCAAAGAGACTTAAAACATGGCCTTCTTATCCTAGGATGTTGATATGTAAAGACTATAATGAGATAAGGAGCTACTGTGTCTCACCACTCATTTACTAGGGGTATTCTATAGATGCCTTTTCATTAACTAGTGGCTCTCCATATATTTTATTTTTCCCTTTGTCTTCAATAACCATGGCAAGTAAAGTCCATTTCAATCAGTAAACACTTTGTACAAGACTTTAAAGCAGCTTTTTTAAATCCAATATGGCAAAATTGTCATGTACTAAAATAATAATCAGCCCTTAAAATAACAATCAGCCCAAACACTACTATAGAGATATTTCCTTTGTTGGCAATGACAACAACGTGGCAAAGACATGGAAATAGGAAACTGTTATAACCATGGTCAAAGGTTTAAACAAAGCTGGCACTTACATATTACAATGTAGTTTCATGATAAACATGAATGTCATTGAGGCAGGTCAAGGGAAAACATGCATAGAATCAGGGAAGGAATCTTTTTTTTTTTTTTA
>NC_034610.1:39667635-39687348 GCF_900095145.1 Mus pahari | reverse complement strand
TGGGCAGACACCTCTCCTCAGGCAGGAAAAGGCCCCGAATGCCGGACCAAGCCTTAGTACTGCTCTCGGGCGCACACCCCTCCTCGGGTGGGGAAAGGTGCTGGATGCCGGGGGACTACTCCCAGGCGAACACCCCTCCTCAGGTGGGGAAAGGTGCCGGGTGCTGGATCAGCCTGGGGACTGCTGCCCTCGGGGAAGGAATCTTAAAAGAGGGGTGGCTGGGGTTGTGATTCCCCCAGAGGTTATTTTATTGTTGAGAATAGTTTTTGCTATCCTGGGTTTTTGTTGTTGTTGTTGCATATGAATTTGAGATTTTCTCTTTCTAACTCTATGAAGAATTGAGTTGTAATTTTTATGGGGATTGCATTGAATCTGTAGATTGCTTTCAGCAAGATGACCATTTTTATTTTAATCCTGCCAATCCATGAGCATGGGATTTTTCCATCTTCTGAGATTTTCTTCGATTTCTTTCTTCAGACACTTGAAGTTCTTGTCATACAGATCTTTCACTTCCTTAGTTAGAGTCACACCAAGGTATTTTATATTGTTTGTAACTATTGTGAAGGGTGTTGTTTCCCTAATTTCTTTCTCAGCCTGTTTCTCCTTGGCATAGTGGAAGGCTGCTGATTTGTTTGAGTTAATTTTATTTCCAACCAGTTTGCTGAAGTTGTTTATCAGATTTAGAAATTCTTTGGTGCAATTTTTGGGGTCACTTAAATATACTATGATATCATCTGCAAATAGTGATATTTTGACTTCTTCCTTTCCAATTTGTATCCCCTTGATCTCCTTGTGTAGTTTAATTGTTCTGGCTAGGACTTCAAGTACTCTATTTAATAAGTAGGGAGAAAGTGGGCAGCCTTGTCTAGTCCCTGATTTTACGGGAATTGCTTCGAGTTTCGCTATATTTAGTTTGATGATGGCTACTGATTTGCTGCATATTGCTTTTACTATGTTTAGTTATGGGCCTCATCTTTACAAAACTTTTACCATGAAGGGGTGTTGAATTTTGTTGAATGCTTTCTAAGCATCTTATGAGATTATCACTGCTATATTATAGAGCGATAATGAAAAAAACTGCATAATATTGGTACAGAGATAGGCAGGTAGATAAATGGAATAGAATTGAAGACCCAGAAATGAACCCATACACCTATGGTCACTTNATCTTTGAAAAGGGAGCTAAAANCATCCAGTGGGGGAAAAAAACAGCATTTTCAACAAATGATGCTGGTTCAACTGGTGGTCAGCTTGTAGAAGAATGCAAATCGATCCATTCTTACCTCCTCGTACAATGCTCAAGTCCAAGTGGACCACGGTCCTCTGCCTAAAACAGGAAACAAATAGAAGAGAAAGTGGGGAAGAACCTCAAACACATAGACACAGGGGAAATTTTCCTAAACAGAACACCAGTGGTCTATGCTCTAAGATCAAGAACTGGTAAATGGGAGCTTATAAAATTGTAAAGCTTCTGTAAGGCACAGGACACTGTCAATAGGACAAAATGGCAACCAACAAATTGGAAAACGATCTTTACCAATCCTATACCTAATAGAGGGTTAGTATCCAATATATACAAAGCACTCAAGAAGTTAGACTCCAGAGACTCAAATAACCCTATTAAAATGGGGAACAAAGCTAAACAAAGAACTCTCAACTGAGAAATATTAAATGGCTGCGAAGCACCTAAATAAATGTTCAACATCCTTAATCATCTGGGAAATGTAATTCAAAGCAACCTTGAGGTTCCACCTCAAACAAGTCAGATTGGCTAAGATTACGAACTCAGGTGACAGTAAATGCTGTTGCGGTTGTGAAGAAAGAGGAACACTCCTTCATTGTTGGTGGGATTGTAAACTAGTACAGCCACTCTGGAAATCATTCTGGCAGTTCCTCAGAAATTGGACATAGTATTACCTGAGGACCCACCTACACCACTCTTGGGCATATACCCAAAAGATGCTGCAAAATATAACAAAGACACATGTTCTATTATGTTCATAGCAGTCTTATTTATAATGGCCAGAAGCTGGAAAGAACCCAGATGTCCTTCAACAGAAAATGGATACAGAAAATATGGTCCATTTACACAGTGGAGTACTACTCAGCTATTAAAGACAATACTTCATGAAATTCTTAGGCAAATGAATGGAACTAGAAAATATCATCCTGAGTGAGGTAACCAAATCACAAAAGAACACAAATCACATGATATGCACTCACTAATATGTGGAAATTAGCCCCAAAAGTCTGAATACCCAAGATACAATTCACAGACCACATGAAGCTCAAGAAGGAAGACCAAATTGTAGATGCTTTGATCCTTCTTAGAAGGGGAACAAAATACGTGAGCAACAATATGAACTAACCAGTTCCCCCCTAGAGCTGTATCTCTAGTTGCATATGCAGCAGAGGATGGTCTAGTCAGCCATCAATGGGAGGAGAGGCCCTTGGTCTTGTTAAGATCATATGCTCCAGTACAGGGGAATGCCAGGGCCAGGAAGAAGGAGTGGGTGGGTTGGGGAGCAGGACGGGGGAAGAGTATAGGGGCTTTAGGGATAGCATTTGAAATGTAAATGAAGAAAATATCTAATAAAAAAGTGTGTAACAGATACTTAAGGAAGGTCACCTAAAGTCTGCCCCACCTGGGGATCCATCCCATATACAGTCACCAAACCCAGACATTATTGTGGATGCTAAGAAGTGCTTGCTGACAGGTGCTTAATATAGCTGTCTCCTGAGAGGCTCTGCCAGAACCTAACAAATAGAGAGGCAGATGCTCACTGCCAACCATTGGACTGAGCAGGGGATCTCCAATGGAAGTAGTTAGATAAAGAACTAAAGAAGGTGAAGGGGTTTGCAAGGAAGAACAGCATCAACCAACCAGATCCTCCAGTGTTCCCAGGGACTAAACCACCAACCAAAGAGTACACATCGAGGGACTCAGGGCTACAGCCACATATGTAGCAGAGGATGGCCTTGGCAGGCATCAGTGGGTGAATAAGCCCTTGGTCATGTGAAGGCTCGATGCTCTAGTGTAGGAGAATAGTGTAGGAGAATACTGAGTTGTGAGTGGGACGGTGAGTGGGGGAACACCCTCATAGAAGTAGGGGGAGGGGGATTTGATAAGGGGTTTTGGGAGGGGAAACCAGGAAAGGAAATAACATTTGAAATGCAAATAAAGTATCAGAGAGAGGGGGGGGGTTGCTGAGCTCCAACACCATTAAGCCACTGGTTAAGAAGACAGGGAAATCTTAGACACTTGCTTCCTTGTGTGTCCCACTTAAAGCCTGAGGAGGACCACTTTTGCAAATGGCAAAGTGTCAGCCTCCAATTTTGTAGAAGCTGTGGAATAGTGCAGTCCTAAAGGCGAGCAAATTTTTAAAATACCATTGAGTCGATTGTCAGAAACAGATTCAACACAATTTACATCGGCAGAACTCTTTGGAAACGGCTTCACACATCCCACGAGTGTGGCCTACATTTCCAGTTTCTGACTTGGGATTTAAACAGTGTGTGATTTTCATGACCTTTCTCATTTTGATAAGAACAATTTAAGAATCGGGCTGATTTCTGCCTAATCAGCAGGGATGTTGAGAAATGACTCCTGCGGTTTCTGCTGACACTTATTTATGAGATTTGCTGATGGTGGGTAAGGAGACGTGAAGATGTGAAATCGCGGGGTGAGAGCGAGAAGGGTGGATAACAAGGCAGATAGATCATCTAGTTAATTTCAGTAAAACGTAAATCTTAAAAGCAAATGGAAGATTGAATTAATCCATATATAGATAGGAGAAATAAAGACACAGACAATTCAAAACTGGGTGTGAATATTTTATATGGAGTTTTTTCAATTTTACAGAACACTAATGCTGATATATGTTTTGTGTTTAGACACACACACACAACACACACACACACACACACACACACACATATATATATATATATATGCATTTTTAGAGCAGAATTTTTTTGTGATTTCTTGTACTTTTTTAGATTCAACACATAACTATTCCTTAATATTAACAAATAGCAAAATGACAATGTCCTATGCATATAACACATAGCCTGTTCTGGTTATTAACAAATTATTAACAAATTAACAAATTATTAATTTGTTTATTAACAAATTATTCTGATTCAGTGAGATGGTTTTATGTGTAAAAGGATTTGCCATACCAGCATGATGGCATGAATCATATTATTAAACTCCAGAGGTAAAATTGGTGAATGAAGTCCAGAAAAGTCTTCTTTTCTGGACACACACACACACACACACACACACACACACCTGTAAGATAAAATACAAAGTAATGTTTTTCCTACCAAACTGACAAGGCCTTTTAAAAAAAGCAAAAGACAAAAACACAATTGTTGTTGATATATTCTCTTTGCTTTGTCTGTTTTTTCTTTACTTAGATGGACTAGAACTCCTATGTGATTCAGTCAGTACTAGGAGTAACACTGACGTTCTGATCTCACTGTCTCCATCTCCCTATTGGCAGGATGATAGGCTCAAGCAACAGTACCTCGCAGCGTTCCGTAAGGATACACACATAAAGCAAGAAAAGCATATTACCAAAAATTAACATGGATTCTATCATTTAAAACAATGGCCAAACCAATGATTGGCCCAACCTAAGACCCATCCCATGTGTAAGAACCAATCCCTGACGTGATTAATAATACTCTGTAAGGCTTTCAGATGCCTAGCATAAGTGTCCTCCGACAAGCTCCGCCAAGCAGCGGATGAAACAAACGCAGAGACCCGCGGCCAAACAATAGTCAGCGCTTGAATATGGAACAGTCGGGGCCTATCCTGGGTCGGGGGACCTGCTTGTGGATACTATTTCTGTAACTGGGCTGAATTTTCTGGCCTCAGTGGAAAACTATGTGCCTAGTCCTTTAGTGACTTTAGGCGCCAGGGTGGGTTGGTACCCAGGGGTACCTTCCCTTTCTCAGAGGAGAAGGGATTGGGGGAGGGTCTGTGTGAGGGAGCACTAGGAAGGCTATTTGATTGAGATGTAAAGTATATTAATTAATTAATTAATTAGTTAATTAACTAATAGAAAAAATCAAACGAAACCACTGGTCACATCCTTTCTTCATTCAACTACACTTGTTTTGTTGGAAGTCTATAAAACACTGGTCCTATATTTTCTAATAATAAAAGACATTTATTTTTGAATAAAAAGTACCATTATCATACTAAAACAAATTGATAATAAATCATCAACACTCTCTAATATAAAATTAACATTCCAAATTCTCCATATTAAATATTATATTTAAAGCTGTTTCAGTTAAATAATTGGTGCATATTTAGGTGAGTATACTTATTACATACATAGTTGAGAAACTCTTGGTAATATATTTCAGAGTCAGGATTTGATAGTGTCTTTTACAATCTTATAATCCTATGATTCTTAGAAATTAATTGTGATTAAAGTCATGATGTATACAGATGTTTTAATTCATTGTTTGAAAATTATATATACTACATAATTATATATATTACATCTGTATACATCATGACTTTAATCACAATTAATATATATATATTACATATATATATGCACATGTGTACATCAAATTTCTTCTCATTCTCTCTTCTTCAATCCTTCCCTTATCTCCTACGACTTTTCCTTCTCAACATAATGTACTCTGTATTTTTAAAAAAATTTTCTCCTTTATTAAATTTTAAATGAGATATATCCAGTGGGGTTATCCCACTTTTGTTATTTGGTAATTTTACTTTGATCATCTTCACCTACGTATACATTTTAGGAAACTAGTACTGTATTGAGTTTTCACACAAGTCTTCAAAAGCTGTTTCGTCCTCCAATCCTCATTCACTTCCCTCTTCAACTCACTTCCCAGTTTGATCCTCACATTCCAGTCTTCCCCTCTTCTTCCATCCATGACAATCTATTTTATTTTCCCTTCCTAAAATGATTAATCCTGCCCCGGTCCCTTACTACATAAATAACCTCTGTGGTCATATATATTGTAGCTCTCTTACCACTGACTTATCAGCTAACATCCGCATATAGGCAACTACATACCAAGTTTGTCTTCCTGCATGGTTTACTTAACTGAGGATAGCATTTTTTTCTTCCATCCATTTACCTGTGAGTTTTATGGCTTCTTTTTTCTTTTCTTTCTTTCTTTCTTTCTTTCTTTCTTTCTTTCTTTCTTTCTTTCTTTTTTTTTTTTTTTTTTTTTTTTTGCAGCTGAGAAAAGTTCCATTGGATAAACGTACCACATGTTCACATCCATCCATACAATCTATGTTGTTTCTAACTTCTTACTTATTAATAGAGCAGCAATAAACACAGCTGGGGAAGGTCTCTGTAGTAAGAGGAAACATCCTTTGGGTATAAGCCCAAGAGTTATAAAGCTGGGTCTTTAAGTAGATCTAATGTTAGTTTCCTGAGGAACTTACAACACTGATTTCCATACTGACTATAGAAGTCTTTACTCCCACCAGCAATGGATGAGTGTTCCCTGTTCTTCTACATATTCACTAGCATGAGCTATCCTTGCTTTCATTGACCTTGGCCATTCTGACAGGTATAAGGTGAAATTTCAAAGTCGATTTGATTTGGATTTTCCTGATGACTAGGACTGGGGACCATTTCTTTCAGGACTTTGCTCTAGTTTTAATCCCACTGAACTGACTTAGTGTTGCCTGCATGTGCATGGATATAGGATAATCTACTGCAGCATGGCTAGCCTATCGGGGGCCACATCCTTAAGGAAACTGACTGACTTTCCTTCTCTCAGTAGCTATCAAAAGTCAGTAGCTTCTCAGATAGAGGTGGGACTTCATAAGCCCTGCCCGATCTGTGCGGAGATGTTTTTCTGGCCTGAAATTGTCTTGTTCGTGAAGGCACAGCACTGTGTGGCTGTGCTATCTTTGCTTTCAATTAGCGTTTCACTATAGAAATCCACTACTTGTGGTTGTTCCGGTCTTTCTGACTTCTTACCAGGATACCCATATGCCTTGTGGAAAGGGTTTGAAATGCAGATGTCTTATTTAGCGCCGAGCACTCATAATCACTTATTCTTTTCAGAATGATTGGCTATTGGTCTCTATATTACTTACTGTCTGAGGGGAAAAAGAGACATTTATCTGATAGAGATTGAAAGACATACTATTCTGTGAATAGAAAGACAAATTAAGACCAAATGCTCTATATGTACAAAGTTCTGAGAATTAATGAAAGCTTAATTCCATAACTTGATGTAATATGATATTAAATTAAATAATTATACCTCTTCACATTAGTGAGCTCAGTTCTCCTATTATTGGGCACATAGATCCATATTTTTCCTATTGATACATTATGGTATGGCTGAGCCTGGTATCCCATTTTCAAAAAGTGTAATGTACAAACTAATTATTGATTTTTATTCACTGACTCTGGCTGGCAACCTGTATAAAATGATAGAATATGATATAATATAATCCAATTTTATAATAAAATACTAATTTTTGTTTCTGTGATATTTTATCATATACTGTTATATACAATATCCCAAGTTAAGAAATCAAAGACTATTGAGCATAAAATTCCTTAATTACTGATTCTGGATCAGGCCCTCCAGCCTATGGGCATATAAGGCACAAATATAGGTTATTTTTATAAAATGTTTTGTATCTTGTGCACTTTAGTAAAATGGTTAATGCCATGTCATGCTCCTAAGATGCTAGGTGTCTGAGGCATGATTTCTGAGTCGGAATATATATAGTCTGTGCCCTGATTTCTTTTTTTTAATAAAAAAATATTCTTCTCCCATATAATATATCCCAACCACAACCACAGTTCTCTCTCCCTTTGCCCGCCTTCCTGCCTCTGCTCTCCCCTAAATCCACTCCATTTCCCCTCAGAAAGGAACCAACTTCTCAGTGATATGAACCAAATGTGGCATAACGAGATACAATAAGACTAGGAATAAACCCTCCTATCAGGTCATGGACAAAGCAGGCAATAGGAGGAAAGGGTCCCCTGAGCAGGCAAAACAGTCAGAAACAAACCCACTCCCTCTATGTGGACTCTCACAAAACCACCAAGCTATATAACCAGAAACATACATGCAAAAGACCTAGTGAAGACTCATGTGGGCTCTGTGTTTGCTGCTTTGGTCTCTGTGAGTGCTTGTGAGTCCTGCTTGGTTGATTCTGTATCCTGCTTCCTAACGCCTGAAGCTGAAAGATTTATAAATCTTAGGTGGACTGCTGTCACAACACAAGCAGGGAGCACCGCACCCTCAGCTTGTTTTAGAACGTTTCCTGCCATAGTCTAATAAAAGTTGGCACTTGTTCACACTACAGAGAATAGCACTAGAATGGTGCAGGGAATCAAACATTTCCCACAACAGCCACAAGGATGTGTTAAGTGTTGAACTTGTTTTTCCAAGTAGGATAATTGATATCCCCTAATTTTCTGGAAAAGTTTATCTTGCACAATTGAAAAAGGTTACTGTTTAAAATTTAAGAAGATTTTCCCCCTACCCTCAGAAATTCATGTGTCTTTCCTAGATATTCAATGATATACCACAGTTTACATTATTGATGACATTGATAGAGTAGAACAATGTGGTATTACATGAGAACAGTATTTGAACAGTTTTTCTGATAGTTTTTCAACTAGTTTGTGATGTGATAGTTCTGAAATTTCTCACATGTATAATGTGTATTTTTATTTATTAATGTGATTACCAATTCTAAAATAATTTTGTGTTTTAAAATTCTAATTATTGATCTACTGATCATGAGAGATAATGGATAGGAAGCTGGGGAAGATATTACAGATCTGAAAATACCCTGAATAAAATGTTTGCATTTTAACATATAGTGCTGTTGGGAAATGGAGGAAAATTTGAGTCTTAGTGAGAGAATAGAAATTTTTCTGTCAAGTACATGAGTTGATAAATAGTTTGGAAACTTTGTCTCCACTATTCAGTCTTTGTTTCAAGGTTGTTGTAAAGTAAATTGAATTTCTTTCTCATATGCTCCACAACATGTCATGGATTATTGCCACATAACTAAAGACAATAATTCAACCCAAGTATGAGCCAAACTTTGATTAATTTAATACCATGCTGTATGTTCAAATAAACTTCCATTTTGTTAGATAAACATATCTCAATAATTTCTACAGCAATATAGAACTCACTCAAATAGTAGGAATGAGTTTTCTTGAAAAATAAAAATGATGGCTACCATTACATAGCAAGGTGAGGTGGGCTTCCAACTTGAGAATAAGAAGATTCAGATTTTAATTATCAAGATATTTGAGTCAAACAAGCCATGTGTTTTCATCCACATCTCTCACATTACAGTCCTGTCCTGTCTATTTATGATTGGGCTTGACAGAAGCCTTCTAAGTCAAGAGTATAATCTCTCAATCAGCCTTGCTCTTAAGATTAGGACTTGATCTTAACATATTCTCCAGTTACATAATAATTATATATACTGTTGATGATCAAACTGTTTTTGTATGTTCCATGGCTGCATTTTTTTTTTTTGGTTTGGACTAAAAGAGACAGAAGTCTTATAAAACTGGTTTGGTATACACATAAGAAGATTGGAATACGGGGGTTGGAGAGATGGTGCAGGGGTTAAAAGCACTGGCTGCTCTTCCAGAGGCTGTGAGTTCAATTCCCAGCAACTACATGGTGGCTCACTACCACCTGTAATGGGATCTGATGCCCTCTTCTGGTGTGTCAGCGACAGTATACTCACATACATTACATAAATAAAGTCTTTTTTTTTTAATAAAATAAGATTGGAATATGAATCCCTATAATTTACTTAATGCATGCAACTATTAAGCCGGCATGCATATTAGGAATGAAGAATCCCTCAAAGTGTATGATCCAGCAAGCTTGGCATATGCAGCAGTAGCTAACAAGAAGTCATTTAAAAGAAAATTTACTCCGAGAGGGCATTCCGATTGAAAATTGAGAATTCATGCCAAAAGCAGTAATTGTGTGTGAGGATTATGCCCTATTTGGACACACCATTGAGTCATTATAATGCAGACTTTAAACAAACAAGAAAAGGTGACTCCTAATGATTACAGCTTCTTGTCCTCAGTAACTTATTGGAGAGACTTTGAGACCACTGGAGTTTTGACAAAACATGCCTCCATTCTCAGAAAAATCTTTACTCACAGTAATAAAAATATCATTAAAATGACTATTTTATACAAGGATGTTTGAGACCTTAGCTCTTCGATTTATTTTATTTTACCTGTATGGGTTTTTCAACTACATGTACATCTGTGAACCACGTGATGTCAAGAATATTGGATCTCCTGAAACTGGAGTTACAGGTGATTATGAGCCATCATGTTGGTTCTGGAAATTGAACCCAGGTCTTCTGCAAAAACAAATAGTTTTCTTAACCACTTAGCCATTTCTCTATCTGCAAAATGTGAAAAATTAACAAGGCACAACATCTACACTAGAACTCCAACATGTTACTGGGTTTGGTGTTTCAAGACCTCAGTGTATGATAAAATGGCTAAGAGATCATAAGAAGGCCTAATGGGTATTATTAATGAGGCCTTAGACTGTGAAGACTATTAACAAAAAAAAATGACTAAAAGTAAAATTTTAGTCATGCTATATGGCTTAACAAAATTTCTGCCTAAATTCACATAGAAGATAGAAAGTATATTTTAAAAGTTTGCATGTGTAAAAATCAAGAAATTTACTAGATAAAATGTTAAAAATGGCAACTGTTTTGGTATTGTATATTATGATAAAATATTGATAATAACGTGAGCTAAAAACTAACCCTTTCATGCTTATAAATAAAATAAAAAATGAATACATATCCTCAACACTTTACTTAGGAATAGTAACAGCAGTTCCAAATCAAGGAGTGTAGCTGGACAGAAGACTATATAGAAAGAATGGGAATGAGACTTCAGGATCTTAGGAAAAATAAAAAGGTAATATCTTCAGACATGTTTTATGACATAGAAAAATAGAAATGTATACTGACAGTGCTCCAAATGGCATGTCTATTAAAACTCTATTAGAATTGAACTCTTGAGAGTACTAAGGACGTTGTCATTCAACATCATTACAGGAGCCAAAAATAGACAAGAGCTCATCCTGAGGAGGTTGGTTCATGTGGCTTTTGTCTAATGGAGTAGATTATAAATTGATTATAAGAAACTCAAAGAGCTTACAAAGGCACTGCAGTCACGTATCACTTAGTGAGGAGGGTACAATCCGAGAAAAGTGTCAAGATGATCTAATGATTATAGAAATACCACGGAATACCCTCCCACCCACAGAAACCAGGGACTAGTCTCCAAGGCACCATAGTCATTTATTTATGTGGACTGTTGATAACCAAAGTGTTAATGTCGCCTCATGACTGAATATCTCTTCAGACTAAAAGGGACGGGTGATATAAAAAGAAAAGTATACAGGAGTTATAAAAGAGTCATAAAACTAATTACTTATCTTAGTTCTAATTCTTCAATGAATTTGCTTTTAAGTATCATGATAGATTATTACATAAAAATACTTGCTACTAGAAATGGATAATATATAATTTAATATGAAGCTCTGTAACTTCAATTCTGAATGTCTATTCTGTTTGTATAGAAGTTCATAGGGTTGTATATGACTTGGGTCTGGTGAATTAGGTGTGTGCTGTTTTTGTTTTTTACATATTTTCATAATAAAGTTTAATTTTTAAAAGAAATTATAGGTATGCAGATCCCCTAAATTACTTGCATTTGGATTATCTAAAGGAAATATACTTAAAAATGGAAGGATTATGAAAATGCAATTGCCAGATGTTCAAACATCAAAAACGATACCTCTTAACAATTCATTTGAGGGAAATCAAAGTATACCTGAAAACAAACAAACACACAAACAAAAAGAACCATTGGCATGCATTGTCTGTACTTTCAGGATTCCTATGGACTAGATATGACGCTGGTTTCCTATCTTTATACTGTCCAAGTTGGTAACATATTTCCAGTCATGGCTTGACTGTGCAAATATAGTACATGGTGGCATGTGGGGGACACTTATCACTTCAGTGCACAGATTTTGAGATAGAATGTGTCTATAACTTTTCAGTGTATTAAAGGTTCTTTATCTCTTTACAGAACTAATGAATTAGTAATATGTCCCTAAAGCCAAAATGAAATATGACTCTTGAAATTATAGAAGGCAATGTTCCTTCTGCATAGGGATGGGGAAAATGATTTGCTGTGTAAGATTTGTACCGTGATAGTTTAAAAAAATATGTTTTCAGCATCCTTGCAGATCCTTTACAGAAAGGTACAATCTTTATCATGTATCTTTGAAGCTGAATGATTTTTGTATTGACTTCAGCCAGTAAATTATGATGGAGTTGAATGGGTTATTCAGGTTTTCAGGCTAAATAACAAATTGTGGCTTTTGTTGCATAGGCTGAAAAACTCTTTTAGCATCCCAAGCCACAATGTGAGAAATATGATTATGGTCAGAGTACTCCTTTGTGAGGAATTCTAATCTACAGAAAGTATCCCTGTATCTATGGATACTAAATGTTTTAAAATAAGCCAAATTTTATGTCAACAAAGCTCAGGTGCCAGACATATTAGTGAAGACCTACACATGAATCAGGACATCAAGATTGTACTTCTCTAAATGGTTTTTAGTTTCACACTATTTTGGATGAAATAAAAACCATCCTGTAGGTGACTTTTCTAGAGTGAACAGCAAAGAGTATGTGAGCATAACAGGATTTGAAATTACACCTAAGAGAGAAATATGTAACACTGGAATATTAACAGGAACATGTTTCTGCAAAGACCCTCTGGCTTTCATATTATGCACCCCATTGATAATTACTAGGCATGAGGAAGATTTTAATTGTCTATCTTAAGGGCATAGGGCACCAAAGCCAAGCTTCAAGTCTGTCGGCCTGAGTTCAGTTCTAAAAGACCCAAGAAATATGGACACTTCTATGCTAATATTTTAAGCAATTGTCCAAATAGAAACTAGCAAGTGAAAATGTTAAGTAAAGTATGTAAAGGAATTTTTATATAATTCTTAATAATTATCTTGTCATTTACATAGAAGGTTTTCTGACCCCCTCATCCAAACAATGACTCCCTCAAGCAGTAATCACAAGATTCAACAATATAATGATTTCTATAATGTAATTTCCCCAAATTAATCCTACTACATTTTATTAGCTGTTGGTGTATACTTCTAGTTCCCACGAAGGTCACCTGCCATAGAAAATCCAACTGTTATTGTGTGACGTCACTTTCAGTGAATGAAGGCGAGACCACAATATTATAAGTTTGATAACAGATACCCATAAAAAAAAACCTTTCAGCTTATAATAACTCATTCTACCATGAAAACTGGTTACAAAAATAATGAGCATATATCCTGCAAATTGAGTTAAATTTTTATCACCACTAAATGCAACACAAAAATAAGTGATTTAAAAGCAAGAAATCAAATTATGGGTATTTTTGATGTATTTTTTTTCCCTTTTATTGAAAATAGATCCTTTTAGCCTACAACATATTCTGATTATACTTCCCTTTCCTTCTCTCCTTCCAGTTTATTTTTACATCTCCTCTCCTCTGGATCCCCTCCAATTCAGTCTCTTTCAGAAAGAAAAGGCTTCCAAGAGACAAGAAATATACATAACAGAATAAAATATGGTAAGATGAGGCTAGAACTATAAGATCAAATTGGACGCAGCAACCCAACAGAAGGAAAAGTGTCTCATAAAAATACTAAGCTAATAACTATAAAACTACCTAGAGGACCTAGTGCAGAGCCGTGTAGGCCCTGGGCTTGCCGCTCCAGTCTCTGAGAGCTTACATCCACCTTGCTTAGCTGGCTAAGAGGGCCATGTGGTTTCCTCTGTCCGATCTGACTCCTACATTTTTAAGCCTCCTCTTTGTGGGTCTTGATGGAGAGGTCAGACTTAGACTCTCTCCATGTGATGGATGGCTGTAGGTCTCTGCATCTGTTCCCACTTGCTGCCTGGGAAAGCCAGTGGATATGGCACCTATGAGTATAGCAGAAGAGCATTAGGGGTCATTTTACTAATACTTCCTTTGCAGGCAGGTTTGGTGGATGAACTGATGTCCACATTTCTTCTTTGCTAGACTGAGGAATACGTGCCTACACCCAGGAAATGAGAACATAGGGAGATAGCTCCATGCTCTGCTTCTCCGTGTTTATGGAACTCGTGTGGGGCTCCACTAGAAATTTGTGAACAGCGACTCTTTGTCTTAGCAATAGAATAGGTTTTAGGGGATAGATTTCCATGGAAACCTCTTGGCCAACAACTTAATAGAATGCAACCAGTCTAGCCACTCATAGCCTAGAATGGCAACAAAAGATGTCCAGTTGACACTGTGTATTGCTATATAACTAGGAGTCCTTATCAAGATCACCTTCATACATTCCAGAAAGTTTCCATTGCATCTACATGTAGTTACATTTACAAAGTCCCCAAATCAATCAGCCATCTCTTCCCACACTCAACATATCCACACCATTTCTCTGACACTTTATCACCCCACTCCTATCACCAGTCCCTAGTCCCTAGTCCACTTGTAATATCTACTCTACTCCTCACTTTTAGAGAGAGCTGTGGCCAATTCCCATCCAGCCCATCACCATTTGCCAGCAAATTGCATGTTGTCATTTCTAAAACAGATGTGTAGTATTTCTTTGTGTGAATGCGCAACATTTTCTTTAGGTACATCTGTCCTATTTCTAGGTTCTGGCTATTATAAATCAAAGTGACAATGAACATGGTATAGCAAATGTCCCTGTGGAAGGATGAAGAAGCACCCTTTGCACATATAGCCAAGAATGATACATATGAAGTTTGATGTAGATAGATCCTTAACTTTCTGAGTAACCACCTTATTAATTTGACAGTGGCTATTGAAGTTTTCCTTCCACCAGCAATGGAGAAGTGTGATCTCCTTGCTCCCCATCCTTGCCAGCATAAGCTGTCAGTTGTTTATTGATCATAACCATTCTGACAGGTGCAAGATGGAGTCTCAAAGTTGTTTTGATTTGCATTTTCTTTATGACTAAGGATGTTAAACATTTAATTGTTTCTCGGCCATTTCATTTTGCTCTATTGAGAATTCTGTTTAGATCTTTACCCAATGTTTTAACTGCATTATCTGTTTTGTTATGTCTAGTTTTTTGAGTTCCTTATATATTTGAATATTAGTCCTCTATCAGATGTAGAGGTGCTAAAATTTTGTCCCAAAGTGTAGGCTGCTGTTTTGTCCTAAGGATGACATCCTTTGCCTTACAGAAGCTTTTTAGTTTCAAAAGGTTACATTTAATTGTTGATGTTTGTGCCTGCATTTTGGTGTCCTGTTCAGAAAGTTGTCTCCTGTGCCACTATGTTCAAAGCTATTCTCCACTTTCTCTTCTATTATGTTCAATGTTATTTTGGGAGCTTTGTTCTACTTGGATTCGAGCTTTGGTGATTGGTGGGACCTATTTGCATTCTTCTATGTACAGATATCCAGTTTGACCAGGACCATTTTTTTGTAGATGCCTTTTCTTTCTAGTGTATATATCTGTTATCTTTATTTAAAAAAATCACATTTTCATATGTGTGTGGATTTATGTGTGTTTTTTTTATTCAATTGAACATTGTATCTATTTTTCTGGCAATACCATGTGGTTTTTATTAGTACAGCTCTCTCATACAACTAGAAATTGGAATGGTGAGACCTTCAGCAGTGGGTTGGATTTTTTTGTTTTGTTGTTTTTCTTGTTCAGGATTGTATTAGTTATTCAGATTTGTCTTGTTTTGTTCTGTTGTGTTTTGCTTCACCATATTAAATTGAGAATTGTCTTTTTTAAGGTCTGTAAAGAATTGTGTTGGTATCAAAATGGGGGTTACTCTGAATCTGTGGATTGCTTTTGGTAGGATCATCATGTTTCTATGTCAGTTCAAGTGATCATGAGTTGGTAGAGCTTTTCTTCTTCTGATATATCCTTCAATTTCTTTAGTCAGTGTCAAAGATTTTATAATGCAAGTCTTTCCCTTGCTTGGTTATTATTACTCCAAGATATTCTATATCATTGGGATTATTTTGCAAGATGTTATTTTCCTGACTTTTTTCTGAGACTGTCATTTGTATATAAGAAGACTATTTTGGGTGTGTGTATATATGTGAGTTAGTTCTATTTCCAGCTTCTTTGCATAAAGATTTTAGCAGCTGTAGGTATTATAAGGTAGAATTTTTAGGGTTACATATATGTATAAATGTATGTATGTTTGTATGTATCAATAACATATGTATGTTTCCATATCATCTGTAAATAAAGATACTTTGATTTCTTCTATTTCAATTTGTATCCCTTGTATTATTGCCATAGCTAAGGGTTCAAGTATTAAATTGAATAGATATGGAGAGAGTGAATAACTTTGTTCCTGATTTTAGTGAAATTTCTTTGACTTTAACTCCATTTAATTTTATATTGACTCTAGGCTTGTTGTAAATTCCCTTTATTGTATTGAGTTATGTCCTTTATATCATTAATCTCTTGAGGACTTTTAACATGAAGAGGTGTTGGATTTATTAAAGGCCTTTTTTACATCTAATACGATAAACTTGTAAGTTTTTTTTTTCCAGTATGTTTGTATGGTGAGTTCTATTTATTGATTTTGGTATATCGAACCATCCCTGCATCTCTGAGATGAAGCCTACTATTTTATTGAGTACTTTTTGCATCTATGTTCTTAAGGGAAATTGGTCTATAATTCCCCTTTTTGTTGAGTCTTTATGTGGTTTGGGTATCATTGTCTCTGGGTCCTTTTAAAGTGAATTGGGCAATGTTCCTTTTATTTCTGTTTTGTGGAACAATTTGAAGAGTATTACTGGCAACTCTTCTTTGAAAGTCTGGTAAAGTTCTGTGCTAAAATCATCTAAGCCCTGGGACGTTTCGCTTAAGAGACCTTTAATACCTACAACTATTTTACTAATAGTTATAAGTTGATCTTCTTTAAATTCTTTATCTGGTTTAGATTTATCTATGGTAAGTTGTGATAATGAGGAAAATCTTCCATTTCTTTGAAATTTGCCATTTTTATGTAGTGCAGGTTTTTAAGTACGAACTCATGATTCTCTAGATTTCCTTCATGCCTGCTATACTCCCCTCTTTCATTTCTGATTTTGTTATTTTGAATATTCTCTCTCTCTCTCTCTCTCTCTCTCTCTCTCTCTCTCTCTCTCTCTCTCTCTCTCTCTCTCTCTCTCTCTCTCTCTCTCTCTCTCTCTCTCTCTCTCTCTCTTTTCCTTTTAGTTCATTTGAATGAGAGTCTATCTAATTTGTTGATTTGTTCTTAAGAGTCAACTCTTTGTTTTATTGACTCCTTTTATTGTTTCTATTTTATTGCTCTCAGCCCTTGATTTGATGATTTTCAGCCAACAACTACTATGGAGTGTGATTATTTCTTATTGTAGACCTTTTTGAGTAGTGTTAATTTGCTAATATGATATCTCTCCAGGAATATGTGTGGTATGTGTGGGGTGGGTGGCTCTTGGTGCCCACAGAAATTCTTCTTATTATGTCTCATGTACTTGTGTATGTTGTATATTCATTTTCATTAAAATCTACAAATTATTTAATCTCTTTATGTCTTGACTTAGTAGTCATTCAATATAGAGTTGTTTAGTTTTCATGAGTGTGCATCTTTCTGTTGTTTTTGTTGTTGATGGCTAGCTTTAATTCATGGTTTATTAATAAGATGAAGGGAATTATTCCAATTTTCTTGCATTTGTTGAGACATGCTTTGAGTCTGAGTATATGGTCAATATGGAGAAAGTTCTATGAGTTACTGAGAAAAAGCTATAGTCTGTTGTGTTTGGATTGAATGTTCTGTAACTCTTCATTTGATCCATTTGATTGATTTGGATCAATTTGACCCAGTGTTTGTTTGCCCCACTACTTCTGTTTAGCTTTCTTAATAAACTGTTTACTGGTAATATTTTGTCATTTAAACTCTCTTGTTATCAGTGTGTACAGATATGTGTTTTAAACTATACTAGTGTTTCTTCTACAAACTTGGGTGCATTTGTGTTCCAGGAATAGATATTAGGAATTTAATATAGGTCTATATATTAGTCAGGGTTTTCTAGGGTCACAAAATTTATAGAATGTGTCTGTATAATAAGGGACATTATTTGAATAACTTACAATCTGCAGTCTAACTAACCCGTCCATGGGAAGCTGTGAATGGGAAGTCTAAGAATCTTGTAGTTGCTCAGTCACATGAGGCTGTTTCTGCTTGTCTTCTTTATAAGCTGGAACCCTGAAGAAGTATGTGCAGACAAGTACAACCAGCAAAGAAGGAAGCCTTCTCTCTTCCATTGCCCTTATGTAGGCCTCCAATAGAAGGTGTGGCCCCATTTAAGAAAGTTGGTACAACCATACCTAGACCTAAGCTGCTCTTTACTTGGAACTTGCTCTGTCCAAGACTGGCCTTGAATTCAGAGATCTGCTTGCCTCTGCCTCCTTAGAGTAAAAGCATGTATTACCTTACCTGGGTCTAAAGGTTTTATGGCCACTATGCTTCAAGATCTGCATCAAAAGTCCATGTCCTCTAGCCTTGAGATCTGGATCATAAGTGTGCCCTCCATTTTTGGATTGTAGCTCATCTCAGATACAGTCAATCTGACAGCTGGGAATAGCCTGATTTCTGGAACTGTCTTTGTTGAATGCTTGATTTGTTTTTGTTTCTGTTTCTTCTATGGATTTTTGTACAATGTCCTGACTTTGTATTGCCTATTTCCTTAGTCTGATGAATGGGTGTAATGAATTGCTAGTGTTTGAGGTTGGGACAATGAGTTGAGGGAAGGAAGTGTGGAGGAGGTCTTTGTAATCCATTGCAGATAGTACCAGAAAGAAATGGAAGAACGCAGCCCATTTCCTGTTAAAGAGATGGGCATGCTATTGTGAGGTTGGATATCAGGGATAGTAGGAAAGGTATGGGTCTGTCTTCAGGCTTCTTCTGCCTTGAAAGGGGCAGCCCTCGGGTTAGCATGGTGTGCCTGTTGTTTTGAGGGTGTGGTACAAAGCAGCAAGCAAGCAAGGGAGTTTAGAAAGGAAAAATCTGTCATAGCCACAGGAAATATCCCGAGGCTTAGCAGTGCATGCCTGCTGGAGTTGGGGCCTGAGAAAAACCAAGAGGAAAGGTGAAAAGGAAAAGATCTGTGGAGTCCACAGGAAATGAGAGCAAGGAAATGTAGAAGACAACCATTGGGGTTTGGCTGCAGAGCTGCAGATGAGGTTAGTTTATCGTAATCAACATTTTTTCACCTTTGTTTCCAAGATATACTTAATTTCTCTGCAAATTAACTATCTCCAACAGTGTTCTAGATTCTCCTGTGCTTGATCTCCTTCTGTTTTTATACCTACTATGGCTTTCAATAGGTTCATTCTTGCATGACTGATCTTGAAATACATGAAGTAATGTCTATTTACCTTTCATAGGGCAACCAACAATTAACCAAATAATTAATCCTGGCCAATTCTCATTTGGTAAAACAATAAGTTTAGGTTATTTGTATAAGCCAAAAAAAAGAAGAATGAGAAGAAGAAGAAGAAGAAGAAGAAGAAGAAGAAGAAGAAGAAGAAGAAGAAGAAGAAGAAGAAGAAGAAGAAGAAGAA